>NC_047118.1:74079937-74089937 GCF_902500255.1 Thalassophryne amazonica
AAATTGGTTCATCAGTTGGCTAGCTGCTTTGCCCCTCCCTCACAACAAAGGTTCCTCCCCTGTGTGATATTAGGTTAAGGCCAGGCTAAGTGTGGACATGTTGGTAAAGTTTAGAGTTTGTCTCTGAGTGGCTGAAATAATAAAAAAATTATACTGTATGTGTATTTACCGTCTTCAGTCTGGTATAGGTCTGAGTCCTCTGCTCCTCCCATGGCACCACCATCAGCTTCCATTTCATCACTGCTCTCTGGACTGTAGAACATCATCAATGCAACAATTTGAACACAAGTCTTCACAACTCAAAGCTGTCCAACCTGATTTCAAAACGAGGAAAAACCTGTCTGAACCTAAAGCCCCGGTCAGACGGCACTAACGAAGGACACCGAAGCCCAAATGAAACGAGAAATCTGGACTTACGTTGGCATCGTCTAACCATCATCGTTCCTGTAGCTGGCGCTTCATCAGAATTTTTAAACTGTCAAAAAATGTGAACGAATCCCAACAACAACCTCAATTCACTCATATTTCATTTTGCTTTCTGTCTTGATGGTTTCTCATTGTTTGCATAGTTCCCGTAATGTCAGCGTTCCGTTTGACTGTCGTCCAACTTCGGCCAACTTCCCAAATCCGACATCTTGCATGAACGCTGACAATATCTGAACGGATCAATAACTAAAGCTCAGACGAGCTGAACATGACTCGTCCATGTGTGGGACGAAAAGCAATGTTTCATACAGAAACAACAGCGACAAGAACGTTTTATCAACTACTGTAACTGCTTATGTATGTTCCAGCTGTTTGTGGCTGGTCTGCGTGTGCGCACATGCTGGTGTCAGGACAATCAGACCCTGCAACTGCAGGTACTGCGGACATGAGGACAGGACTGGCTGCACTCTGTCTCACATCCGCTGTCAGTCACATCATCATAAATGTTTCATTTTGATTTCATTTAAAGTGTCAAGGTTAACGTTTGATTTGTTTTTCTTTTGTTAGTTTCGGTTTTGTTTCATTCCTTTTTGCGCTCTTCATTTGCAGGCTTTTCGGTGATGGGAAAAGTGCAGGATCATTCGTCCACCTTTCCTTGACAATTTGTGACTTTGTGACCTTTTTTCCCTCGTTCAGCTGTCGCTGTGTGCCGTGTGACCGGGGCTTAAGTCATAAAAATCTTATCCTAAATATCCTCACACAAATTTCAGCAGAATGAGAGTACATAAACACCATTTAATCACTGTAAGATCTGTATTTGCTCATAAAGCAGTCCACACAAGTCCTATTGTGGTTTGTGACTGGTTCATGATGGAACTGTGTGACTGGGAGGTTGATGGCAGCATGCAGGAGAAGATCAGAGACTGACTGCACCTGTGGCTGGGCCCGTTTGCCTGCAAAAGCCTTAAATATTTAGGCGGCGTGCAGACAGAGCTCACTACCAAGAAAAAAGTACGATCCAAATGAGCCGGAACCTGCAGTTCAGCAAGCTTGATGTTTTACAGTTTAAACATGAAGTTTATTATAAATAACTATAAACACAACCAACAATCAACCAATGTAGGTCACGCTGCCTTCACTTGGATTGGCAGTTGCCTTGTCATGTTAGTCATCATTTGCATAACATAGATGTCTTGTCTATTTTGGCCCCCCTAGCTGGCAGCACCACGAACACTTGTCTCTTGCTACTGTAAGATGTTCACTCTGATCACAAACAAATGGCAGTTGTTTGCTTTGCCTCTGTCTCTTGTAGCTAATGTGTCCAAGAACTGACAGAACTGTTAAAAATGCATCAGCCTTTATTCCTCTGAGACTTCTGCTGCTGTTGTTGTTGTGTTGTTGTCGTCAACAGACAACAAGCGAGTTCACGCCTTCTTACTTCTTGTGTATGAATTTTATGGTGTTGACAACGTTTGGTGCTGTGGCGCCACCAACTGACACGGAGCGTAAAGTAGTCTGATTAATCAAACTGGCCGATGACAGTGAATTTACAAAGACTCATTTTGAGAAAAAAAAAAATTAAAAGAATGACTGCAGTGCTAACATATAATAGGAAATATTCCACTAAGATAAAAAAAAAAAATTACAACATCACCATGTCTGTATAAATTTCAATAATCCTAGTCCTACAACAGATGATCTTTGAAGTGTTTGAGATTGTAAACCCAAATATGAGTGGCAGCTGATGTTTGTAAAAAAATAATAAATAAAACATTGTTACCATGCAAAAGTTGCACAACTCAAAATGCAAATACTGAGAAAAAGAAATAATGCAACATGAATTTCATTTATAAAATAGTGGAAGTTAAAATTTACAACATGACAATGAAATTATTTTGAAAACAATATTGTCACGTAAGAATGAAGTCAAATTAGTGCAAAATGAATAAAAGTACAATATTACAGCAATACAGCATTTGGAGATTCTTTGAAAATAAAGCATTAAGTATTACGTAAATGTGATTGTGTGATTTTAAAGTCAGAATGTTTTGAGAAAAGTCTAATCATAAAGTAAAGAATAATTAAAATAAAGTCACACTGCTCGAAATTACTGTTTCAAAACAGCTTCAAGCCATTATGAGGACATCATTTTACTTTTACAGTATCAATTTAGGAGACAAAAAACTGTAAAATTAGTAAACATTTTAACTGTTGGGAAAAATACAATCTTTCCTTCATAAAAGTGGCAAATTATAAGGAAGAAGCCATAATATTTTGAGGGGGGAAAAGAAGAAAAAGGCATTTAAATTCAATAGCAGACATTAATGTTGTTGACAAGTCTACCAGTATCAATAAGAAATTAAAGTTCTGACATTTATTCACTATTCATTCAATGAAATTTTTCTAGAAAACAGCTACACTATTGATATATTAGTAGATTGGTATGATTCAAACAAACAAACTACTAAAAGAACAGAAAATTTTCAAAACCTTTAGAAGAGTAACAGGAAGACAGAGGTCGGGAATGAGAGGAAGCCAGTAAACCAGCATTGATCAGTATGTCTGGTATTTATATTTGCAAACTGTTTTTCTTTTTTTACTTTCACTTTTGACACTGTGTGCTTCTTATCCTGTGTGCTGCTATACAATGCTGTTGGAACCTCATTTTCCCTGAGGGAGTCTTCCCAGGGGATCAGCAAAGTTCAAACTAATCTAGTGAAAAATGGAAAAACATTCTGGGAAAGGAAATATATGTTGGAAACTCACTCACTCATCTTCAACCGCTTATCAGGGACCAGGTCGCGGGAGTGTAGGAAACTTTTCGGTTAAAAAAAAAATAATGACAACTGTAGGAAATTTCTGCTTTTATTTCATAACATTTTCCAAAATCATTTCCCTCCATCAAACTATGACTTTAATCTCACAGGGTTATTTTTTTAACAACCTTTTTATCTCAATATTACATTACTCAAAGAACAGTTTTCTTCCAATAATCCTGAAACCTATTTTTATCTCAGATTGTGGCCTTAATCTCACAAAATATTTCACATATGCAAAAATCTAATCAAAACAAACAAAAAAACTGATTAAGTTTTATAACATTTTTACAAAGTATCACACTAACATACAGCAACCTCAACCACAAAAGAAGCTGAAAAATACAACAACCATGATTTTAGTTTTTTTTTCCTACGTAGCCTCACAGACTTCAAGCAAAACATTTTAAATTTCAGCATTTTAATTTGAACAAAGTCAACACACGGCCGTTACTCGCAGCCAAGAGATTCTGCAGAAATTCACACACCTGATAACCAAAAATGAAACACATTTCACATCGTTACACATCGTTAGATTCCACGTTTATACATTGGAATGAGACGACTGTACACGTGCTCCAAAACAAAAACAGACGAAAAACAAAAGTGACATGAACGCAAAATTCCACAAACTGATGCAGAAAATAATTAATCAAATACATGATGTTCAGAGAGGTAAAAAATTAATGAATTATTTAGCGCTGAAACGATTAGTTGAGTAACTCAAATAATTTGATTACAAAAAATGTTTGAGGCAAAATCTGTGCCTCAAAGCGCCGTTTAACATTGCAGTACATATGCCAGGCCTGTGTGTGGTGCTGTAATGTCCCCAGAAAAAAAAAAAGAAGAAGACTAGAGCATGCACATAAACTGTGTAAGCTAATCAATATAGCACCAAAAGCTACAGCTTTCCAACGCAACACACAGAGTAAAATAAAGCCTTGTAAGAAAGAGGGTCCACGCTGATCATCTGAAATAGCTTAATGCACATTTAAAGCAAAGCAGTGTGTCTATTTTTAAAAACACGGTTTGGTCCACCCTGCTGTGCACTTTAAGTCAAGTTTTCATTGACCGGGTGCAGAGGGGATTTATCAGTGTGGCTTTTGTGGAAAAGCTGGACTCCAGAGGGGTGCGACGATTTACCCAAACTGACTCCAAATATGTCTAAATGAATCACTTTTATTTATTTTGGAAATGCGCTCCATTCTCAAAATGGTACATGAAAGGAAACAGCGCTCACCTTTGCCTCTTGTATCCCCCCCCAAAATGCCAGTACTCACAAACATACTTAAACATCCCTTATTTATTCTTTTGGCATTCTGAAGAGACAGCAAGACAGAGGGAGGGAGGGAGAGAGAGCGCTGCATGTACTGTTTTGAGAACGGAGCCCATTTTCGAAAATAAATAAAAGTACTTCCTTTAGTCATTTGGAGTCAGTTTGGGTCAGATTGGGTAAATCGTCACATCCTTCCAGAGACCAGTTTTTCACAGGCTGTGCTCACGTTCACGTGCAGCCTGACTGAGGATTACACCGACCGCCTGTGCTTATGGTCCGAAGTCAGGAGAGTGCTGAGCTCCTGACAGTGGGAAAGATCCAAAACTTGTAAAGACATGACAAAATAAATAATTACCCAGGAAAACAGAAAGGGATACACTAAATTGGCAATCTGCATGGTGGCACAGCGACATTGTGCCGTTGCTTAAGGTACGGTCACACGGCACACTGCGATTGCTGAATGAAGGAAAAAAAGTCACAAAGTCATCACCGAAAAGCCTGCGATTCCAGAGCACATAAAAGAATGAAACAAAACCGAAGAAAAACAAAAGAAAAATGAAAGAAAAACTAAGTGAACGGCGGCCATGACGCTTTACACAAAATCAAAACGAAACATTCATGATGACGTGACTTGACAGCGGGTATCAGACCGAGCACCAACCTGTGCTCTCCACAGCAACTGCAGATGTGAGAACTGGTTGTCTTAACAGATTTGTCTTCACAGCTGCAACATGTGTGCGCACACGCGCATTCCAGCCAGAGACGGCTGCAACATGCGTAAATAGACAGTAGCTGATAAAACGTTCTTGTCGCTGTTTCTGTATGAAAATGTTGCTTTTCGTCCCACACATGGATGAGTCACATTCAGCCCATCAGAGCTTTAGTTATTAATCCGTTCAGGTATTGTCAACGTTCGTGGAAGACGTCGGACTTGGACGAAGTTGGACAACAATCAAATGGAACGCTGGTGACATGGGAGACATGCAAACGATGAAGAACCATCAAGACAGAAAGCAAAACAGAATACAGACGAATTGAGGTTGGCATCAGGATTCGTTCACATTTTTCAACAGTTTGAAAATTCTGACGAAGCGCCAACTACAGGAACAAAGATGGATGATGGCTAAACGCTCTCTCCGAAAGTAAACTTAAATCCAGATTTCTTGCTTGGTTTTGTCTTCGGTGTCCTTCATTAGTGCCATATGACCAGGGCTTAACGGAGAGCCCTGGACTATTGATGGTATTTAAAAACGCAAAGTACTTTTTATCCGATTACACGATTAATCGCCAGAATAATCATAGAATACTGGATTACTAAAATAATCGATAGCTGCAGCCCTAAATTATTTCAATATTTTTAAGCAAAAATGTCAAACTTTTGCTGTTTTCTGTTGCTCAAATCCAAAGATTTGTTGTTTTGATGCTTTTTACATCCACAGAGGAGGCAGAGCAAGCGGATTACTCAAGTAAGTTTCAGCCAATCAGCATGAAACCTGACTAAACTTATCAAGAGGAAGAACCCATAAAACTATCAGCTCCAAATTAAAAGAACATATAACCAGGATAAATAGATTAAAACTTGGTTAACTTCCATTTACCAGCTCAATAGATCTTGTGATCTTTGCTTATTTATATAATGTGCGCCACCTGCTGGACGTGTCTGACGTTGTTGCAGGGGATAATCTTACTGTCACATGCATGATGGAAATCAGCAGCAGGTGTAGTTTTGAAGTTACATGTAGTCAGTTTCTCTCATTTCTAAAGAATAGGTCTGGCGGGCGCTGAGTGTGCCACAGCTTGTTTACAGTATGTTTATACTGCATGTGAGAGAAGCGTCAGTCAAACGGCCGTACTTCAGCTCAGTAGTTCTTACAAAAACCATTCCACATTGGACGTGCTGCCAGTGTTCAATGCCTGTGTGTTTCACTGTCATTCACAAAGTTTTACCAGACCTTGCTGTCACTGCTGAAAGCCAACCTCATGCAGTGTCACCCAGAACCGTTCCACCATTACATATGTATAAAACCACACTAAAATGCTGATGGCCACCTCACTATGTCTGGGCCTGCTTGAGTTTCCTTCCTGTTAAAATAACAGTAATAATAACAACAATAAACAAGCTTATTTTCTTTACTAGTGTCGCCATCGTAGTGGCTGATGGGGAGGATCCGGTCTAGAATTTCTTGAGGAGTTTTATGATTCTGTTTTGCATAAATCATTTAACAGATCTGAATTTTATTTTTGATGTGTGAAACATGTCTGGATGCACTTTGCTGATGTTGGTTGATGGGCGGCTGTGACACACGTGCACTTTCATTTGGATTAAAATACACCTGCCTTTCTGAGTGATGGGCAGAAGTGTTCAAAAGTGCTCCATCGTGCTTCGTTATAAAATAATAACGAAACTGGTGGAGTAGCATCTGGTCGTTCCCGTTTTTTTGTAATAATTTGGATTACTAGTATTTAAAATAAAATAAGTGAATGAATGAGTGACGTAATGAAGCAAATCCCATTAGGCTGAATGGTGACAAAGTGCCGACCCCACTTTGGCAGGCAGTGGGATGACTTAAAATGTTGGAATGTGAGACATTCAAAATGCTCAATGCAGCTCCTTTGTTTTCGTTGTTAAATGAAGCGACCGGCCTGTCACCTTAAAGACTACATGTAGTGAACATGTGACTTGTCCCAGAGCCCACTGGAATGTTTCCTTATATGGTCAAAGCCTCCCCGCAGTGTTTCCTCCGATTCCATCCATATTCTGTGCCACTTTTGCCATTGTCACATCTTCACGCTGATGTCAGTAACGAGTGGCGTACCAGTCATTGTCGGTAAGTTGGACAAGCTCGTTGACCACGTCCAGCAGGTTGAAGTTGTGTTTCTTCAGCAATTCTGGTTGAGCGTCGATCCCCAAAACCCATCTCCACCAGCACCGCCATCATGGTGTCTTGGGTGGACGCATCCACGGGAGGCTGCACGAGATCAACACATCAGTTTCTGATTAAACATTCATGTCCCCTGATCAAAAACCAAACCGAGACAGTAGTCCAATTTTAACCCTCCGAAGCCCAAGCAGCTTTTGGGCTTACACACTGTGAGCTCCACCCCAAATTATATTTAGCTCCTCCCCTTCTGAAAACCCCTATATTCTGCATAATGACCAGTGATGCTCTGAGTGTCGGTAAGTTCCCAGTGAAGCGTGTAACTTACCTGTGTGGGTCCTTGTCCAGTGAACAGAGCTTTGTAAGCTGACGCAGCAACCGAGAGAGCTCCTTTAACCAGCCGCTGGTGATACCTGGGTGTCTGTAGACAGAAAACACCACATCCATGTCTGCTGTTCCTTGAAATTACAGTTTAGGTTTTCCAGGTGGTACAGTGGCTTAGCAATGTTGCCTCACAGCAAGAAGGTCCTGCGATCGCTTCCCACTTGGTCCTTTCGATGTTTTCACATTCTCCCCGTGTTCGTGTGTGTTCTTGCAGACATACTTGAAGACATGCAGATTAGGTGAAATGGAAACTTCACACTGAGAGTAGGTGTGCATGTGAGTGTGAAAGAGTTTGTGTTTGTCTGTCTATATGTGGCCACATGAAGACTGGAATCTTGTCCAGGATGTGCTCCACATCTCACCCTATGACTGCTGGGATAGGCTCCAGCCCCCTCATGACCCTTGACTGTAATAAGCAGGCATAGAAAATGAATGAATATATGTTTTTTTCCATAAGCAGTCATTTGGACTTTGGATATTACACAAATGTTCAGTGTTCATACGTAAACACAATGAAACACTGTTTTAGTTTCATTCTGTTCCCATTCAACTTCTCTTCCCAAGAACAGAAAATTTAGAACAACTGAACTCAGGTCATGTCAGGGAGCACCCACAGGTACTACAGGTTGCTGCAATCATCACAAAAAGTTACCACCTTGAATGAATGAAAAATATTAATTCGGCACACAGAATAACACAGACAACTAGAAGCACTCGGAGAGTGCAAACCTCCGCCAAGGCCATAGGAACTGATGTCACATGGAATACCCTTTGGCAAAGAGACTTATTCCACGTCGTTTCACGCATCTACCATCATGTTTCAGATTCAGTGGTTAAACCCTTAGATCTTCAGCAAACGTATTTATAAAGAGAAACTGCATGAACTAAACAAGTTTTTTTTATTTTCTAATAACTTTATTCAATGAGGAGAAAAAATGCTAAATTATTGTTGTGTCATAACTTAATTTTTGTTCAGCCTTTGTGACCCGTCTTCATGAAGTTAGATGCAAAAATGTTGAAACTATCCTGCAATGATAAAGAATCCTTAAAAAAATTACTGGATCTGTATCTTGCTCCGGATCATTACTAAAATTTAATGACTTCTAAGTTAGGCCAAGATACACCCCTGGTAAAAATTTCATTAAAATCCGTTGAGGATTTTTGAGTAATCCCGCTAACAAACCAACCAACAACCAACCAACCAACCAACCAACCAACCAACCAACCAACGGACGTGACCGAAAACATAACCTCCTTGGCGGAGGTAATAACAAAACTCATAAAAAGAACAATGTACAATGAACCTGTGTGGCCGAAAGGGTGAAGGCAGAAGCAAAACTTATAGATCCCTCCCCTCATACCATAAAAATAAAGAAAGTAAACAACGTATACTATACACACACACACACACACACACACACACACACACACATCAATCAATCAATCAATCAATTTTTTATATAGCGCCAATCACAACAAACAGTTGCCCCAAGGCGCTTTATATTGTAAGGCAAGGCCATACAATAATATGTAAAACCCCAACGGTCAAAACGACCCCCTGTGAGCAAGCACTTGGCTACAGTGGGAAGGAAAAACTCCCTCTTACAGGAAGAAACCTCCAGCAGAACCAGGCTCAGGGAGGGGCCGTCTTCTGCTGGGACTGGTTGGGGCTGAGGGAGAGAACCAGGAAAAAGACATGCTGTGGAGGGGAGCAGAGATCGATCACTAATGATTAAATGCAGAGTGGTGCATACAGAGCAAAAAGAGAAAGAAACAGTGCATCATGGGAACCCCCCAGCAGTCTACGTCTATAGCAGCATAACTAAGGGATGGTTCAGGGTCACCTGATCCAGCCCTAACTATAAGCTTTAGCAAAAAAGGAAAGTTTTAAGCCTAATCTTAAAAGTAGAGAGGGTGTCTGTCTCCCTGATCTGAATTGGGAGCTGGTTCCACAGGAGAGGAGCCTGAAAGCTGAAGGCTCTGCCTCCCATTCTACTCTTACAAACCCTAGGAACTACAAGTAAGCCTGCAGTCTGAGAGCGAAGCGCTCTATTGGGGTGATATGGTACTACGAGGTCCCTAAGATAAGATGGGACCTGATTATTCAAAACCTTATAAGTAAGAAGAAGAATTTTAAATTCTATTCTAGAATTAACAGGAAGCCAATGAAGAGAGGCCAATATGGGTGAGATATGCTCTCTCCTTCTAGTCCCCGTCAG
>NC_047118.1:74099937-74177437 GCF_902500255.1 Thalassophryne amazonica
AGTGTTAAGAACAACAGCCTCAAGCTCTCATTTATTTCCACATCCATCTCACTACATAATAAGGAATCATGTTACTTAAGCCGCACATATGTACTACTTGCGCAATAACCTTTGTACCTTATATGGTATATCTGACTGTTTCACAATGAGACATACGTGAAGCAAACAGATAAATGTGCTCCATGTGACACAGGGCCTCTTTTTGGAAAATACACACTGTATGATTTTATATAAAAAAAATTGAAATAAAAACATTGCATAAATTTCCAACCTTAGAAACTGAGTGACCTTGCTGGAAGGAGACTAGTGAGGGAAGCCACCAAGATGCCCCTGACAGATGATGAAGATGGGGAGAAATAAAAGGCTAAATTGGTTCATCAGTTGGCTAGCTGCTTTGCCCCTCCCTCACAACAAAGGTTCCTCCCCCTGTGTGATATTAGGTTAAGGCCAGGCTAAGTGTGGACATGTTGGTAAAGTTTAGAGTTTGTCTCTGAGTGGCTGAAATAATAAAAAAATTATACTGTATGTGTATTTACCGTCTTCAGTCTGGTATAGGTCTGAGTCCTCTGCTCCTCCCATGGCACCACCATCAGCTTCCATTTCATCACTGCTCTCTGGACTGTAGAACATCATCAATGCAACAATTTGAACACAAGTCTTCACAACTCAAAGCTGTCCAACCTGATTTCAAAACGAGGAAAAACCTGTCTGAACCTAAAGCCCCGGTCAGACGGCACTAACGAAGGACACCGAAGCCCAAATGAAACGAGAAATCTGGACTTACGTTGGCATCGTCTAACCATCATCGTTCCTGTAGCTGGCGCTTCATCAGAATTTTTAAACTGTCAAAAAATGTGAACGAATCCCAACAACAACCTCAATTCACTCATATTTCATTTTGCTTTCTGTCTTGATGGTTTCTCATTGTTTGCATAGTTCCCGTAATGTCAGCGTTCCGTTTGACTGTCGTCCAACTTCGGCCAACTTCCCAAATCCGACATCTTGCATGAACGCTGACAATATCTGAACGGATCAATAACTAAAGCTCAGACGAGCTGAACATGACTCGTCCATGTGTGGGACGAAAAGCAATGTTTCATACAGAAACAACAGCGACAAGAACGTTTTATCAACTACTGTAACTGCTTATGTATGTTCCAGCTGTTTGTGGCTGGTCTGCGTGTGCGCACATGCTGGTGTCAGGACAATCAGACCCTGCAACTGCAGGTACTGCGGACATGAGGACAGGACTGGCTGCACTCTGTCTCACATCCGCTGTCAGTCACATCATCATAAATGTTTCATTTTGATTTCATTTAAAGTGTCAAGGTTAACGTTTGATTTGTTTTTCTTTTGTTAGTTTCGGTTTTGTTTCATTCCTTTTTGCGCTCTTCATTTGCAGGCTTTTCGGTGATGGGAAAAGTGCAGGATCATTCGTCCACCTTTCCTTGACAATTTGTGACTTTGTGACCTTTTTTCCCTCGTTCAGCTGTCGCTGTGTGCCGTGTGACCGGGGCTTAAGTCATAAAAAATCTTATCCTAAATATCCTCACACAAATTTCAGCAGAATGAGAGTACATAAACACCATTTAATCACTGTAAGATCTGTATTTGCTCATAAAGCAGTCCACACAAGTCCTATTGTGGTTTGTGACTGGTTCATGATGGAACTGTGTGACTGGGAGGTTGATGGCAGCATGCAGGAGAAGATCAGAGACTGACTGCACCTGTGGCTGGGCCCGTTTGCCTGCAAAAGCCTTAAATATTTAGGCGGCGTGCAGACAGAGCTCACTACCAAGAAAAAAGTACGATCCAAATGAGCCGGAACCTGCAGTTCAGCAAGCTTGATGTTTTACAGTTTAAACATGAAGTTTATTATAAATAACTATAAACACAACCAACAATCAACCAATGTAGGTCACGCTGCCTTCACTTGGATTGGCAGTTGCCTTGTCATGTTAGTCATCATTTGCATAACATAGATGTCTTGTCTATTTTGGCCCCGCCTAGCTGGCAGCACCACGAACACTTGTCTCTTGCTACTGTAAGATGTTCACTCTGATCACAAACAAATGGCAGTTGTTTGCTTTGCCTCTGTCTCTTGTAGCTAATGTGTCCAAGAACTGACAGAACTGTTAAAAATGCATCAGCCCACCTTCTGCTGGACAAATCTACATAATATGGACATATCTACCAAAATAACATGGATGTAGATATGTTTGTGAAAGGCTGACTGGCTGATATTTTTGGCCAACTGATATATTGGCTGGACTCTTGTTTGAATCCTTTCTGTGCCTGCTTTTATAACACAAAAAGAAAACCTGTCGCTGTGACTGAGCACAGATTACACAATGTGTGTAACTCTTCATACCAACCTTGGCGTGATGATGTTTGTGGGCGGAGCCACCACTTCAGGTGTCAGTGGCACGTCATCCAGTGTCTGAGACGTGCACAGCATGTCATTGGCACTGCTGGCACCCGACACGCTGGCGGCCAAGGCGGGAGCTGCTGCATCGCTCTCCTCTGCCGGTGCTTCAGAACACTCACTTTCTGGTTCATTCTTTCCTGGAATGTCACCAGGCTGGGACATGGCGGAACTGGAATCAGACGAGGAATTCAACAGAAGTTACAGAACCAAATATCCTGAAACAGGTTTTCAAATCAAACCATCTGAGCAGGGGTGATATAAAATCTGGTCATTTGTTTTTGATGTTTTTAAATCTAATTTCTATCATGCTGAGTAGATTTGTTTTCATTTTGAGGAGGAAATTGTTGAAAATTACTGTGTGAAAAAGCAGTTAAAAATAAGTAACATTTAAAAGCTGGAAAGAATGTGTATTTGTTATATTGGTGCTGTGTCTAGATCCAGGTCACCTACCTATACATGGACTCCCCTAGTGGTCGACTGGTGTCAAAGCAGTCTGGGAGAATGATGATGTAATCCTCAGAGGAGGTGGAGGAGGAGCGACTCCTCATCCCTTCTTTCTTCTCCCCTCCGTCCTTCGGCATGGACTCTGTGGCCACACCCTCCTCACCCTCACCTGTCAACACGAAGAAAGTGATTAGCTTCCAAAAACGAAACTGAACTGATTCTGATTCTGTTACTACCAACACAGCTAATCAATAAGCACAAAGTGAAGCACTAACAAGCCAAAAATTCTTTCCCTGTTTTTTTTTTCTCCATTCTATTTACTTTTATTTAAAATCTGGACATGCAAATGTACAAAGATTTTCAAATGAATTAAAAAAAACAAAAAAAACAAAAAAAAAACAGCAAAAATGTTGGCGTCAGCAATTAGTTTGTCCAGAGGTACGGCCATCAACTTCCACTGGCAGCAGCTGCTAGCTGTTGTGGAAGCTGTGTGTGTCTTTTTGAGCATTTTACTGTGTACACCTGGAATAACAAGGCTTGTTGTACCATGAAACATCCTAACAGATCATCTAAGATGTCCCTGCTGCAATATTTGTGCTGAGTGAAATTCTCATCTTATTTAATGTTGGATGCTAACAGCATTAGCACTTTTAGCAGCTATGTGTAACCTAATCCGTTAGGTCCTTTTAATGCACAATTACTGAGAAATTAAGCAGCTCATAACTTTTAATGCCCACACCAAAGCAAATCGTTATGAGAACCACTGCGCAGTCCCCAAAAATATGATTTAATAGACACCCAAAACTGACTTTAGTCAGATAACTGAGTCACCCATGCGCCACCTCTTTATCCATTTATGGGTTCACTGTCACATATCCAAAGTTAGAACTGCCACCGCTGCCATGGCAACACCCAGATCCTTATCTACAGAAAACCTATAGGTGATGTCATGCAGGTTTTGTCCAGTATATGTGCAGTGGATTAAACCGCCAAACCTTCTAGCAGACAGTCTGCTCTGTCAACTGATTTTCAATCACCCCTGTTCTTAATAAAAGAAAATGACCAATCCAAATTCAAAGGTGGATCTGCAATTTGATCTGGCACAAGTTTTATGCCGGATGCCCTTCCTGAAACAACTCCACATTACATGGAGAAAATGGGAACTTTCCACACTGAAACCAAGCGCACTAACCACTTGGCCACCACCATAAACCAAATCTTGAGTCAAAAGGGTAGTTTCATGGTAACGGAATTACAATCTGACAAGTTTTTAATGGTAGGCTAAAATATGGCCAGATTTGTTGTCATTACAATTCCATTACTGTACAACTGCCCATCAACCCACCCAAGCTGATAGTTATGAAGAAGCTTTGGCTTTTCAAAACCAAACTAGTTAGTTTCATCATACATTTGTAGACACAAGCCATAAATCTGACCTGACATTATGCTGGATTTTTGTCCTTGTACACGATCATGGACATTCCCAACTATCAGGGATTACCTGGATTTGGGGCCTCCTGCAGTTTGGATGATCCGTGCTGAGCAGGAAGCAGGGTCGGCGCTGAACTGGGTCCGGGTGCTGAGATCGGGGTCACTGACAGAGGGGCGGGCAGAGAGGCTTTTAATGGAGGCGGGAGGACGACCTTCAGGGTGGCCGGTGGTTTCAGGGCAGCATTACAGCTGCTGGCACTTTTCTCTGTTTTCATCATTTTATTCTTCACACAGGAGGGGGCGCCACCCTGAGCCGCCGGACACAATACTATGAGCAAGCAGAAGAAGGCTGTAAGACGCCACCCAGACACAGCCGATGAGTTTAAAACTGTGATACTTTTACCTTTAGTGGTCCCTGAGCAGGACGCCCTCAGAGGCGTGTGGTCAGGAGCCTCCTCCAGGGTCATTGAGCGAATCACAGTCTCACAAACAAACTGAGTCCCACTGATATCATCATCACCTTCCTCCTGAGCTGGAACACCGCCTCCTTCTGCTCCAGATTCAGCACCACGAGGCATATCTGAGGAACAAGGAATCTCTTTGTCAGGTCCAAATGTTTGAAGCTGGCTCCACCTGATTGGGGAGGAGTCTGGATGTGTCCCTTCTTGTAGGGCGTGTCACAGTAAAAAAAAGAATAGCATACACTAGCATGTGAGGAAGTACTGTTTGTGCACGTGAACAGTAACCACAGGTCCTGATTAGTGCTGATGACTGATAATCTCGACCACATATAAACAAGTCCTGGTGTATCCTATCAATGTCTTGGCCAGATTTTATCTGGCATTTTTAAACATTCTTACAATTCCATGAATGCAACGGAACACCATGAAATCAGGCTGGGAAGCCTAGGGTTCTACTGCCACGTACCGGACAGAACATTACCACCTGATTTCCTGTCACATGTCACTCATTTTGCTACCGCATCATTTACCGAGTCATAAAGAAAATGTAATGAAGTGATGAGGAACTCCGTTACCCATGATGCTATTGATGACCTCCGTTTCTTCTTGGATCAAACCCAAAGAGGAGTTGCTCTTGTCCTGCAGGGGGCTGTCATGAGGTAGAGGTGACATGCAGGGAGTCATATCTGGATAAAAAAAAACAAATCTGTAAATCAACCAGGATCCATTCATAGATTTTCTATATCCACTTATTCCAATGATTCTAAATCTGTTTAACCACAGCGAGGACACTCAGAGACACTATGAGCAGACTTTGAAAGAAAAGAAAAGTTTAAAAATATGTTTGCAAAACTGTGCACGCTGCTCGCTGTGTCGTTACAGCGCTATGAGACACTCAAACAAACAGCCCACCGTCCCCCCTCCTCCTCCTCCTCCTCCTCCCTCCGGCAGAGTGCACACAAAACAGAGGAACAGATACAGGGACCAGTGCGAGCAGAACAAAAAACAAAACAAACAAAAAACAGAGACATTATTCTAAAAATCGATTCTTGAACATTTTGAACGCAGTAAATTTTACACCTTTTGTCCAGCCTTGATTTTGTGTCAGAATGGTTCAGCCTTTTGGAAGCCCAATTGACGGAAATCTGTTGTAGCGACGGAAAACTTTAATCCTTGCATTTGCGTTCCGTCTGTGGTCCGTTGTGTGCGAGATACGTGTACAGAGCTGATAAGACACCCCTCAAATGAACGCTTCCTTTTCCACTAGCTCTGCGGCAGCATGTTTCAGTTTAAGCAGAATGTATTGCTATATGCGCCAACAGGCCTATTTTTGGAAGATGTCAGGAGCTGAAATGTAACTGAAAGGCCAATCAGATGGTCAGTAATCACATAGTTATGACTTGAACAGCACAGCACAACTGACATGTTACTACTGAGCGAGTGGAGAAGCAAGCATTGACTTGAGGGAAGTTGATCAGCTCCGTACACGTATCACAGATGTAACGAACCGCTGACAGAACGCAAATGAAGCATGTGGAAATCCAGCCTGGCACATGTGCACACTACAGCATGTGCTGTTACTTAACACAGAGATTTTTAAATTCCAAAAATAAGCAAAATGGACAAATAAATGTGTGTCGGACAACATATTGGATGTTATTTGATGCCGTTTGCACAAAAGAAATTGTCAAATAGACAAGGGTGGAAAGCTATGCAGTTGATTTTTGCAGGAAGCCCTCAGCTTGTGATGTATGCCAAAAGGACTTTTAAATCCCAAAAATAACCAAGATAGACAAACATGCTTTGGACAACATATTGGATTTGATGCAGATGAACAGTGATTCCTGACCCACAGCTTGGGAAACAAAAGAATATGACTCCCTTTTATTTATTTGTTTTTTCAATTCATTTTTTTTTAGAATTAGCTTTTATTCTGCAGTTTTGTACATTGTTATGGTGTGCTTTTATTATTGGAATCTATTTTGTTTAGTACACCAATTCCTAGGAAAGCCATACATACGAGGTCTGTTAGAAAAGTATCTGACCTTTGGCCGGGGAAAAAAAACTGGCTTACCTGGAGGGTTGGAAACCTAATCACCCTCGAAGTAGTCTCCTTGGGACTCCACACACTTCTCCCAGCGGTGTCGCCACTGTTGGAAGCATTCCAAAAAAGCCTCTTTTGGGATGGAGCGCAGCTCCGCCGTCGTTGCAACCATGATGTCCTCCCTCGTCTCAAAATGCGTTCCTTTTAATGGTGTTTTAATTTTTGGAAACAGCCAGAAGTCGCAAGGGGCGATGTCAGGAGAGTATGGAGCCTGTGGAACCACAGGAGTTTGGTTTTGAGACAAAAAAGTCCGAATTAAGTTTGAGGAATGTGCTGGAGCATTGTCGTGGTGGAGGCGCCAATTTTCTGTGGCCCACAACTCCGGTCTCTTGCGCCGTACAGCATTACGGAGGCGGCGGAGGACATCCCTGTAATACTCCTTCGTTATTGTTTGACCCTGTGGTGCGTACTCATGGTGTACCACACCACAGGAGTAAAAAAAAACAACAAAAAAAAAAACAGTCAGCATTACCTTCACGTTGCTGCGCACTTGGCGCGCCTTCTTCGGTCGTGGCGACGTGGAATGCTTCCACTGTGACGACTGGAATTTGGTTTCCAGGTCGTACCCGTACACCCAGGACTCATCACCGGTGATAACAGTGTCCATAAAGCTGGGATCAGTGTGAATAGAGTCCAGCATGTCCTGTGAGACTTCAACACGGAGGTGCTTTTGGTCCGCTGTCAGCAACCTCGGCACGAACTTCGCAGCCACTCGCTTCATGCCCAAATCTTCTGTAACAATGGAATGTGCCGAAAAAGTACTAATGTCCACTTCCTCCGCAATTTCTCGGATGGTCACTCAACGGTCCCACATCACCACAGCGTTCACTTTGGAAATGATCTCGTCATTTCGGCACGTCGATGGTCGGCCGGAGCACGGCTCGCTCTCCACCGTTACGTGTCCGTCTTTAAACCGGTTGTACCACTCCTTAATTTGTGTGGCACCCATAGCTTCATCCCCGAAAGCCGTCTTTATTTTTCGAATGGTTTCCACTTGGCTGTCGCCAAGTTTCTGGCAAAATTTGATGCAATAGCGTTGCTCCAATCGTTCGGCCATTTTCCTTGCAATAAAAATCCACCGAGCGCACAGCACCACTCATCACACAAAGGCTGCTCACAGGCGAATGACGCAACAGACAGGCGGGACAAAACTCACGCATGCGCACTAAGGTTCAAGGTTGGCTGATGCAATCACACATGATTCAAATCCATAAAGTTTTTGAAAAAAATAAAAAGGTCGGAATGTTTTCTCACAGACCTCGTAAATAGTTATTATTAATAATGAACGCATAATTCAGGGGTGGTGGCCAAGTGGTTAATGCACTTGGTTTCAGTGCAGAAGGTTCCGGGTTCAAATCCCACCCCTGCCACATTTCTCCATGTAGTGTGGAGTTGCGTCAGGACGGGCATCCGGCGTAAAAACCTGTGCCAATTCAACATGCAGATCCACCTTGGATTTGCTATGGCAACCCCGAGTGCAAACAAGGGAGCAGTCGAAGGGACTTACTATTTTGTTTAGTACACTGATTCCTGGGAAAGCCGAAAATAAATGAATGCATGATTTTCCAGTATATCAGCTGCACAGGAGTACAAGTCACAGGACCTCTCAAACTAGTTAAAAAAACAACACACGCACACAGAAATACCCTCACACAAAAAACCCCACAAAACTTTGACTTATACTTTGAAAAATATGTATATCGTTTTTATATATACACATTTTGCATGATAATTTTTCTCTTGTGCTGAGCATTTAACCCTCAGTGGTCAGCCATGTTTTTAGCTGATATAAGCTAGCAAGGCTAAATGTAGCAGCTGGTCAAATCTACAGCAGTACAAGGGCACAGACTCAAACAGTCAGCTACTACACAAACACATGGCGTCCCCACGTCCACTCCGACTACAGCAGGACACGTTCTGCTTGAGGTACAGTTTTTGGCCATTTCACACCTTCGGCAAATGAAAGGGTACAAACTTCACACAGTCTTACAGCACCTTCGCTCCAAAGATGACAACACCAGGAAAGACATCAGAGGCCTGATGGATGCCCTGCATGATCTGCACACCACAATATAAATGTTCAAATAAATATACATATGCCTGTAACAGTGTTCTTGACTATGTATGACTTCATCATATGACTTCTGTGTGACTTCATTAAGAAGTCATTCATACCAATCAGATATTTTTCTGATCAATATATGCTTTTGATCATCCATCTAGTCTGCTGAGATATTTTGTTTTTAAATCTGTGTTTTCAGAACACAGGTTTTCCTTGAGCAAATTGCACCATAATCTAATCACACACACACACACACACACACACACACACACACACACACACACACACACACACACACACACACACACACACACACACACACACACACACACACACACACACACACACACACACACACACACACACTGCGCTGTCTGGAGGCTGTTAGCAGGAAGTTACAATGAAAAGCTGGACTAATTTCTGACATGATTGTTTTTGTTCGCTGCATTGAGGATGTACACAGTCTTTTTTGTAGTAAACGCTATGAACAGTCACAGTAATTAACCAATTGCTATGGTGACTGGGGCACCAAGGGGAGGCCACTGGGGTCCCTAGATTGAATGCGCGCACGCACACACGGTCAGCCTTAAATATTAGATCACAACCTGCTCACTGCAACCTTTATTTTCGCAGTTCATGTGGTATTCAGGTCAGCTAGCAAACATCACACTTTACTTGCTACATACTAGCAGCTGCCAAGGGTGCACTTTAATTACAATCTCTATGGTCCAGTGCATGCTGTGTTTCCAGTTAAAGCATGCTTTTTTCAATTAAAACGTACCTGCAGTGCATTAATTTTGTTGGTTTGGAACCAAGATTTTTCTCGTTTACTAGTGTGCTTGGGGTCATTGTCTTGTTTAAACACCCATTTCAAGGGCATGTCCTCTTCAGCATAAGGCAACATGACCTCTTCAAGTATTCTGACATATCCAAACTGATCCATGATACCTGGTATGCGATATATAGGCCCAACACCATAGTAGGAGAAACATGCCCATATCATGATGCTTGCACCACCATGCTTCACTGTGAACTGTGGCTTGAATTCAGAGTTTGGAGGTCGTCTCACAAACTGTCTGTGGCCCTTGGACCCAAAAAGAACAATTTTACTCTCATCAGTCCACAAAATATTCCTCCATTTCTCTTTAGGCCAGTTGATGTGTTGTCTGGCAAATTGTAACCTCTTCTGCACATGTCTTTTATTTAACAGAGGGACTTTGCGGGGGATTCTTGCAAATAAATTAGCTTCACACAGGTGTCTTCTAACTGTCACAACACTTACAGGTAACTCCAGACTGTCTTTTATCATCCTGGAGCTTATCAATGGGTAAGCCTTTGCCATTCTGGTTATTCTTCTATCCATTTTGATGGTTGCTTTCCGTTTTCTTCCACATGTCTGTTTTTTTTTGTCCATTTTAAAGCAATGGAGATCATTGTAGATGAACAGCCTATAATTTTTTGCACCTGCGTATAAGTTTTCCCCTCTCCAATCAACTTTTTAATCAAACTACGCTGTTCTTCTGAACAATGTCTTGAACGTCCCATTTTCCTCGGGCTTTCAAAGAGAAAAGCATGTTCAACAGGTGCTGGCTTAATCCTTAAATAGGGGACACCTGATTCACACCTGTTTGTTCCACAAAATTGATGAACTCACTGACTGAATGCCACACTACTATTATTGTGAACACCCCCTTTTCTACTTTTTTTTACTAATAGCCCAATTTCATAGCCTTAAGAGTGTGCATATCATGAATGCTTGGTCTTGTTGGATTTGTGATAATCTACTGAATCTACTGGTACTGTGTTTCCCATGTAACAATAAGAACACTACTGTATATAGCCATCCAAGTAATATTCCCACCAAGTTTGAGCCATCTAGTAATAATAACCTATAGATATCTATCAAAGTAATATTCCCAAGTTTGAAGAAAATCTGTCTTTGAGTTGACCTGTACACAGAAACACACACTACACCAGTGAAAACAATGCCCTAGTATTGCTATTTCAACTGTGTATAGGGTAAAATAATGAATTAAGTGTGCACCCCCTGACCTCACGGGACAGGCAGGTTGGCATTTTCTTACCCGCAGGCGTGTTGTTGGGGACACTCTCCAGTTCTTGGACAATGTTGATGTCCAGAAGCTCAAAAGACAAAAGATCCTGAGAAAAAATAAAACAGCAGATTGGTCAGTTTTGTCATAAATGTGGTGCAGACCCCGACAGATATAACGGTTGGCCTATAATGTCAGCCAGTATGAGCTTTTCGCCAACATACTGTATCAGTACTAGCGTTACTTTTGCCGATATGAACATTTTTATTTTACAAATAAACAATGCAGAAAAAAAATCTTAGGCATTTGGAAATTGCGTCATTACATAGTTTGTCCAACAGATTGCATTATTTAAAAAGCTGTCAAAGGACATGTTGCATGTTTTTTTAACATCTCAGTTAACAAGACAACATAAAAGTACTCATTGTAAGTCTCTCCATCCAAATGCGTCAATAATTAGTGATTGCTGATGTATTCCTCTCACTCTGAGCGTTAGCAGGTGCATTTCTGGAAAATGTCTCACTCTGCAATTCTCAGCATTTTTCGGCGTGTGACGTACATTTTAGAATGAGTAGAAACATCCCGATGACTGACAGACACAGGGAAATGAACCTGCTCCGTCCAAAAACTAAACTTGCGTGCTGCCATTCAAAAGTGATGGTTCGGATTTACAGACAGGACACGACACACTTCACCCTGAAATGCTTAACTTTTTCAGTCTCGGCTTTTGAAACCTACAGTATGGGGACGCGCTGTTTGTGTGGATGCTCGTTTACTGAAGCTGTGAATGTGGACATGGGACATCTTTATGACTGTTTTTAAAAATAGACTGCCTAGATACGGAGATGGATTTGTACATTGGAAAAAGTCAGAATACAATATTTCCAGGAGTTAATGGACTTTACTTAACATGCCACAATCAAGAGAAAACTGAAGGCGGACCTGCAGCCAGAGATCGCACATGCATGTGTGGGGGCTTCTTTGATCATGTGGAGTTTACATTTTGAAAACAAATCTACAACTGGGTGAGTTTCCGTAGCTGTTTCTTGTGAATGCCGTATACTTTGAAACAGGTCACGGAAGTGTACAAAGTAATCCCAGTGGATCATTGGATGGTCACTAACAGCCTAAATTTAAATTGTTATGATATCAGTGCGACATGTCATTTAAGAATGATTCGGACCCCTATCACCCCTTGGTCACATTAGCTAGATGAGACAGAGGCAAAGATACCAGCTGCCATTTATTTTCAATCAGATTAGGCATTTTTCAGTGACATGAGGTCACTATGCCGCCAGCTAGGTGGGGCCAAAAAAGACAATACGTCCAATGAGGAATGTTACATAGTGACTGCCAATCTGAAGAACGGCAGTGTGATGTGTATTTGCTGGTGGTTGGTTATATTTATAGTTATTTATGATAAAGATCGTGTTTAAACTGTAAAATGACAAGCCTCAATTACATTTCTTTGTCATAAGGGTTTGATAACACAATGTTAGGAATCACTGCCATTTTTTAAAATCTATACATCAGCAGAATTATTGGTATCATACATTTTCTTCTCTTTAATATCAGTATTTTATCACCCCCCCCCCCCCCCCCAAAAAAAAAAACAACATATCAATCAGGCTCTAATTTAGTGGTGCTAAATACAGCTCCTGCTCACAGAGAAAGTCACCCATCAGTAAGACCGCTAAGGAGGCAGTGTTTATATTACCTGGGCAGTAAGCAGGTCAACAGACGGGATAAAATACTCTTCCTGGTCCACTGATATCAGAGGCTGATCACTTGATGTTGATTTTCCGTCTTTAGCCACCGGGTTCTTACCCTGTACATAAAACACATTCCATGTTTCGCCAGTTTTATTTAAACATTTATTCAATTTGCACAATTTTTCGAATCTGCATTTTTTTTCCCCCAGCATTTGAGTTCACACACAATAACAGCAGGGGTTAGAGTGGGCCAGAATGGCATGAACTACATTCCAGCACCTTTGATAACCTCTTCTACAACTTCCAAGCACAAAACAGACCAAAAAAACAAACAAACAAAAACAAAAAACAAACAAACCCCTATTACTGCAGCAGAAACAGCTCCAATCTGAGTCCTTAACAAGAGCTGGGAATTCCATTCAAAGCAGATGAGGAATAATAGCTGACTTCCAATAGCCAGTTATTTGCAAACGTGCCTTCATTCACTGCAGACCAAAGGAAGAATCAAATTTAATGAAGCACCTGAAAGAGGGATCCAGATACATCTGAAGATGAATAAGTGTCAATCAGTGTTGACAATGTGTTATTCCATTAGCCGTGTAGGCTATGGGACTGTAAATGGTAAATAGAATGCATTCATATAGCGTTTTTCTATCTGCATCAGATGCTCAAATTGCTTTACACATCAGTGTCTCCCATTCACCCTGATGTGAGGCTGCTGCCATACAAGGCACCCACTACACACCAGGAGAAACTAGGGGATTAAGGACCTTGTCCAAGGGCCCTTAGTTATTTTCCGGTCACGGAAGAGTAATGTAACCACAACTTGTAGTATCATCCTGACTGTTATGTGTCCTGTAATTAAACTATGTTTGTACTTTAAATAAATATATTCAGTCTGCAGTTATACATCAAATTTGGACAAATTTTGCAGCCCCAAAGTTGACCTAAAATGTTTGAAGGCTGCATAACCAACCCAGACAGTGCATCTGCAATATTACTGTTTCAACAGTCATGATGGAGGACAGCATGACTGTCATTCTCATGATGTCAAGTGGGACACATCGGAGCACTGAACATTCACTGGAGGCTGAGAGGAAAAAACCCAACCTGAACACACACATTCAAATCCTTTTGTCAGAGTTGGAGCTTGCAATTTCCAACTTTACAATATATCATAAACATGACATAACATCTCTGACATCTACTGATCAAATAATTTGTACTACAATACTATATATAGTATGTTTAAAACTCCAACAAGTAATATTACAGGTATTACTGCGTAGCTAAACAGCTCCAAATCAACTAGCACTTAGTTTAATTGACTGCTGTAGATTTTTCTTTCTTAGGTCAGTTGATCACACAGCCTGTCAATTTCAATTTCTATACATTTACATCGTGCTAAATCACAACAAAGCTGCCTCAAGGCGCTTCACACAAGTAAGGTCTAACCTTAGCAACCCTGAGAGCAAGCACACAGCCGACAGTGGTAAAGTCTCTCCACAAAAACCAGTCCACTGATACTCGCAGTACAACTCAATATGGGAGTTAATTTGAGGTGAGTCAGTTTTACCCTGCTATTCCCCCACCTGCCAAATCCCACTGTAACCTCTACGTGTGAGCAGTAGATTTACTCAAGTATGCGGAATATTTACCTTAGTAATTTCTACAGATATTTCACACATCCACTCTGGTCTTTGAGCCTTAAATTTTACCTCTGCCCACTTATGTTTTTGCCCTGTTTGTTTGTTTGTTTGTTTGTGAACAGCCTGGAACCCAAAATGTTTCATATATTGTTATGAAAATTTTACTGAAGATTCATATTCTGATAGACAAGTACTGATTCAATTTTCAAGGTCATAGGTCAAAGGTTAAAGCCAGGAAAAAACTCTAGCTTTAACATTGAACACATTTTCAAAAATTCATAACTCTGTAATTAATAAATAAATAAATAAATAAATTATTTCATATTTGAGAGCGTTATGTAGGATGTTATCCTTTATCGACTGACAAAGTTTGATCTGGATCTGATCCGGATTGTGGATTTTTTGGAAATTTGAATTTAATACTGAAAAGCCCATTTGGTGTACATTTTGGATTATATCTCAATCAAAAGTGCCTCAATCACTCTCATTTTCTGTTATGGATTTACCTACACCACCAAAATTGGATGGAGGTTCCAATTTTATGCCTGTTTGTTTATCTTCCAGTTATCAGTCGGAAACCAAGTGCCAAAAAGCAATGACAAATCGTGCATAGCAGAGATAACCAATGTTCTGTGAAAATTATGTAAAAGAATTCAGAAACCAAAAAAGTTAAAAAAAAAAAAAAACCCAAAAAAACCTGAAAACCAGAAAAAAAAAACCAAACAAAAAAAAACTTCAATTCAACTGCATGGACTAAATACATACTCCTGACATGAGATCTAACAGGACTTTGACCTTGAAAAATTTTTCCAAAGTAAAATATTTTTGTAATTGGAAACTAGCATTGGTGGAGACTTGCACTCTATGAGCGCAGTGCTCTAGTTTTGTATTTAATCAAACAAGCCACTTTTATAAAATGAGGGAAAAGTACCTCCAGGCATAAAAGCACTAAGTGCTATAGCTGATAGGTGGGTAAGTGGATGTATCAATGGAGACGTAGTCACTTTGTTTAGGAGATAATTTCCTGGTAAACACAATTCATTATTGGGTGGAACTCTGACCATTGGCCCCAATGACCTTGTCCTTCACCTAAACGACTGACCTTTGGTTAATCTTGCCAGGCCATTTTAGAATCGACCTACATACATATATGTGTCTACATTGGTCCAAATTGGGTTCAAAAGTCAAAGGTTTAACAAACGTGACCTCACATGGGCAATTCATTTGACTGGGAAAGTATGTCTAAAGGTCAATCATTGGAGTCAAGGTAGTATAGGTCTGTCTGTGTGCTGGCCTACTCCCCAAAAGTCCTTTGGTCAATTTCTTTTAAACCTGGTCTGTGGTTGAAGAAGACCCTGGAACTGCCTTTAAAGCATTCATTTTGGCAAAGGTCAAGGTCAAAGGGTTCAAGATCAAGGAACCTGATTTTCAACCTGATTTGGGCACAGATATGAAGGTGGATTCTGGAACTGCCCTAACAAGGTCAGCCAATGATCAGCCATTAGGGTTAAAGGTCAGATTCCCACAAGATAATGAATTGTGCTGACTACCAATAAAATCTCTCCTCTCCTACACAGGGTGCCACGTGGTTATTGATGCTAGACTTAACCCACCTTTCTGCTATAACTGAGCAAATTTATGACTGTTTCAGAAAATAATAACAGCAAAACCAGTGAAAAATCTAATGGAAGAGGAAAAAACAGACAGGCATGGATGATTCAGACAGGATGATTCATTTAAAAATAAAACCTTAAAGTGCATAAAGTGTTTTATTTGAAGTAAGTTTCAAACACAAAGGACTCTCTGACTGTGTGCCTCTTCTTCACAGTTCTGAATAGTTAAAACTGCGGAATATTGTCAAGAATTTTAGGATAATTCTGTCTGATCTTATCTGGCTTTCATTCAGTAAAGTGTCGTACCTGTGGTGTGACACAGGGCGACACCAGGATCCCATCAGCCATCATGGGTGCTGGTGCCAGTGGGTCAACCACGATGCTGCACCACACTCTGGGCCCAAACTGCTCCCCACCATGTGCCAAACGCCAGTGGGAGGTGTAGGAGCCCTCCGTGGTCGGAGCGCACAGAGCGACACTCACTATGCCGACCTGGATGAGCAGCAGAAGAAAACCTTTACATAACCATTTCTTTATCACTGGCATGGCACCAAAATTTAATGGATGATTAATGGACTATTTGATAATCTTTCAAACCTTTTTGCAAAGTTTCAGGAAAATCTGTTGCACTCCCACGCTCCGCCCCTTTCTAAAAGGTACTCCCTCCATAAATTTGATTGAAATTAGTTGATTTGTATTTTAATAATTATGCTATCGATCCAACAGACAAGTAAAAAACAGACAAAATGAATGAAAACGTCATTTTTTATCATCATTTTGGGAAACCTTCCCAATTTCTTTAGTTGCCATAAAGATGAGTTTTCTCCCACAGATACTACAATATTATTTATTACAGATCATTCCTATTTTCCTTAAAAAAAGAAAGATAATTCTTCAAAACCTTTGACTCTTTAATTACCCATTTCAATGGGGACATATGGTCCCAGTCACACTTTCCCAAATGAATGGGAATGTGTGTCGAGGCTGATACCATGAATTCCATAAAACTGGCCATAAATGTCTGTGTAAGACAAAATTTGAGAGACTAGCCCTCTCAAATTTCTCGCTCCATCACTGGGCCTCAGTGATTAAGACTCATTTCTTGATGAGTTAATTCATTGCTACCTGGTTGAAGATTGAGCAGGAGAATTGCTGCCAATACTTTATTGGTGCAATCCCACTGGAGCCCATAAAGATCAACAAATTACGATATAACAACAACTCCATTATATACAATCTTATTTGTACTTGGAAACAAATCAGAGCCTATTTTAATCTTCCACCCATATCTTTAGCAGTACTAACAGGGCTGTGAAATGAAAATTGTGAAATTAGAGGAAAATTTGCAAGGGGTCTGGCCAGGGAGACAAAAATTCTTACCGCACTTAACGTCATGATGGCACAAGATGCAGTTCGCTTTTATCATTTCTTTTATCTTTTTGTTGTGTTCATGAAGATGACTTAAAATTCAAGCTGTCATTCTCGCCATCGTCCCTCTGTCCGACGTCGCTCTGCGACACAGACATACCGCAAAATTCTTCTTTTATAAACTTGATAGTTCCAAAAGTATGCAATGTCCACATGCAACTTTTAGCTTAAGAACAACGTCTTGCTGCAAGCACTCAACGCTGCTGTAGCAACCAACCAGTCCTGCTTTACGATAACTGTCGTAACAGCCACGCTTTGACTGGCATTTTTCCCAGCGGGACTTTGCGGATCTGTGGACACTGATCTGTATCTGTTGTACAGACAAGAGTCCGCGGATTTATAAAACTTGCACGATGTCTTAAAAAAGAATGCTTTGTGATAGGCATTTTACAAACTCGGTGACGATCATGATTACAGCGTACAACACTAATGCCACGTTCACACCGGATGCCACGCGAGCGACGGTGGCGAGAGGCTGCCATTTAATCCCTATGGAAGGACGCGTTGTGGCGCCACAAAAGTCAAAGCCACGCAATGCGACACAAATAAAGCCCTCTTCCCCAAGTTGAAAAATCTGAACTTTTTCGTCTTGTCGCGTCGCGATGATCGATCAGGGACTGGATATGTAGTGACGTGGAGATGTCTGGAGTTTATACTTGATGTGAACATGTCCTGTCTCTGGCAGCCAGTCTGTGAGCAGGACTTATGTCCCTTTTGTCCTTTATTTAACACAATTATGACAGAGTTTGAGGGGAGAGTGATGAACTGCAGCAGCAGCCAGTTTTTTTTTCCTTTGTTCACATGTGCGCGCACGAACGAATCATATAAAATATTAACTACACAGATGTATAATAAAACAAATGGTGACTCGTTTATAACACAACTATGACAGAGTTGGAGAGCAAGGAACTGCAGCAGCAGCCAGTTCTTTTTTTTTTTGTTCACATGTGCGTGAGCAAATGGGACAGGAGGTCCTCAAACTGGATCCTGGAGAGGCGGAAGTACCGCTGAAAGCGGCCGTCATCCAGACGCAGCAGCAAATTATGAATTTGTGGTGTGGCATCCGGTGTGAACGTGGCTCAAGCAGAGCGACACACCAGGCGATAGTGGCGCGTCCATCGCCAGGTGAGGGATGCGAATTTGTGACGTCGCGTGGCGTCCGGTGTGAACGCGGCTTAACACCCTCCCACCCATGATGTAATCTACGGAATTCCGTGGATCCGCACAGTTTTCGCAGCCCTGTACTAACTATTAGAAATCCTACCTTTCCCCCTTCTAAAGGTGCCCTGACACTTGCACGACTTTGCACGTCGTCGTGACGATCTCCACCCACTGTGTTCCCAGCTGGACGTCATGCTTTGTTCCACTAGCTGCCACGAGTTGTGCGCTGGACGCTGCATATATAAAATAAGTATTTCATAGCAGATTAATCATTTTCTCTTCGAGCAGGCTGTTTAAAATGGCTCTAATCACTTCCGGAATGACAGAGGACCGCTCCAGCAGCAGCTGTTCTCATGTGTGTGTGCCTGCTGAACATGGCGGAGAAAGCATTTCAATCAATCAATCAATTTTATTTATATAGCGCCAAATCACAACAAACAGTTGCCCCAAGGCGCTTTATATTGTAAGGCAAGGCCATACAATAATTACGTAAAAACCCCAATAGTCAAAACGACCCCCTGTGAGTAAGCCTGCAGTCTGAGAGCGAAGCGCTCTATTGGGGTGATATGGTACTATGAGGTCCCTAAGATAAGATGGGACCTGATTATTCAAAACCTTATAAGTAAGAAGAAGAATTTTAAATTCTATTCTAGAATTAACAGGAAGCCAATGAAGAGAGGCCAATATGGGTGAGATATGCTCTCTCCTTCTAGTCCCTGTCAGTACTCTAGCTGCAGCATTTTGAATTAACTGAAGGCTTTTCAGGGAACTTTTAGGACAACCTGATAATAATGAATTACAATAGTCCAGCCTAGAGGAAATAAATGCATGAATTAGTTTTTCAGCATCACTCTGAGACAAGACCTTTCTAATTTTAGAGATACTGTGTAAATGCAAAAAAGCAGCCTTACATATTTGTTTAATATGCTCTTTGAATTACATATCCTGATCAAAAATGACTCCAAGATTTCTCACAGTATTACTAGAGGTCAGGGTAATGCCATCCAGAGTAAGGATCTGGTTAGACACCATGTTTCTAAGATTTGTGGGGCCAAGTACAATAACTTCAGTTTTATCTGAGTTTAAAAGCAGGAAATTAGAGGTCATCCATGTCCTTATGTCTGTAAGACAATCCTGCAGTTTAGCTAATTGGTGTGTGTCCTCTGGCTCCATGGATAGATAAAGCTGGGTATCATCTGCGTAACAATGAAAATTTAAGCAATGCCGTCTAATAATACTGCCTAAGGGAAGCATATATAAAGTGAATAAAATTGGTCCTAGCACAGAACCTTGTGGAACTCCATAATTAACCTTAGTCTGTGAAGAAGATTCCCCATTTACATGAACAAATTGTAATCTATTAGATAAATATGATTCAAACCACTGCAGCGCAGTGCCTTTAATACCTATGGCATGCTCTAATCTCTGTAATAAAATTTATGGTCAACAGTATCAAAAGCACCACTGAGGTCTAACAGAACAAGCACAGAGATGAGTCCACTGTCTGAGGCCATAAGAAGATCATTTGTAACCTTCACTAATGCTGTTTCTGTACTATGATGAATTCTAAAACCTGACTGAAACTCTTCAAATAGACCATTCCTCTGCAGATGATCAGTTAGCTGTTTTACAACTACCCTTTCAAGAAGGTTGGAGATTGGCCTATAATTAGCTAAGATAGCTGGGTCAAGTGATGGCTTTTTAAGTAATGGTTTAATTACTGCCACCTTAAAAGCCTGTGGTACATAGCCAACTAATAAAGATAGATTGATCATATTTAAGATCGAAGCATTTGGAAGTGTCTAAAAAGGAAATACTTTGTCATGTTTATATTGTATTGGCTTGGTAAAACAGTTGCATGTTCTTTCCTTCTTGTGTGCAGCTGTAAAAGTATGTTTATGATAGATTTAACATCTCGCTATAATTGTTCAGATGAGCTGCGCTGTGATGCGGTGCGCTGACAAAAGCACTTGCATTCCCACGCAGTGTTTTTGAATCACTTGCGTAATGTTCACGCGAGGTTCACATTATTAATGCGTGATGGAGATTTTGAACATTTCAAAATTTTCTTTGCGCACCTGCATGAAGCTGCGCACAGTTTACTCGAGTTTAAGACAAGTTTACTCTCGTGCACAGCAGAGTGCATGCAAGTGCGTGGATCAAACTTGTGCAAGTGTCAGGGGGCCTTAACTTGGATGGAGCCTTCTACATGTGAAGCACATCATTTCTACTGTGTTGGAAACCTCACTCACTCATCTTCAACAGTTTACTACAATTAAGGGTCATGGGGAGGGGGGTGTGAGGGAGGGACAGGACTGTGTCACAGGGCTATTTAAAGTTTCCAATCCACCTAACCTGCATGTCTTTGGATGTGGGAGCAAGCTGGAGCACCTGGAGGGAACCCACACAAACACAGGAGGAGAACAAGCAAACTCCACACAGAAAGACCACAGATGGGAATTGATCCCATGATCTTCTTCTTGTGCTAACCACTATGCCACTGTGCTGCCCTGTTGGAAACCTACAGTAGTGTTCAGAATAATAGTAGTGCTATGACAGTTAGAAGACGCCTGTGTGAAGCTAATTTATTTGCAAGAATCCCCCGCAAAGTCCCTCTGTTAAATAAAAGACGTGCAGAAGAGGTTACAATTTGCCAAAGAACACATCAACTGGCCTAAAGAGAAATGGAGGAATATTTTGTGGACTGATGAGAGTAAAATTGTTCTTTTTGGGTCCAAGGGCTGCAGACAGTTTGTGAGACAACCCCCAAACTTTGAATTCAAGCCACAGTTCACAGTGAAGACAGTGAAGCATGGTGGTGCAAGCATCATGATATGGGCATGTTTCTCCTACTATGGTGTTGGGCCTATATATCGCATACCAGGTATCATGGATCAGTTTGGATATGTCAAAATACTTGAAGAGGTCATGTTGCCTTATGCTGAAGAAGACATGCCCTTGAAATGGGTGTTTCAACAAGACAATGACCCCAAGCACACTAGTAAACGAGCAAAATCTTGGTCCCAAACCAACAAAATTAATGTTTTGGAGTGGCCTGCCCAATCCCCGGACCTAAATCCAATTGAGATCTTGTGGGGTGACATCAAAAAAGCTGTTTCTGAAGCAAAACCAAGAAATGTGAATGAATTGTGGAATGTTGTTAAAGAATCTTGGAGTGGAATAAAATCTGAAAGGTGCCGCAAGTTGGTTGACTCCATGCCTCGCACATGTGAAGAAATCATGAGAAACTGTGGTTATACAACTAAATACTAGTTTAGTGATTCACGGGATTGCTAAAAAAAAGCAGTTTGAACATAATAGTTTTGAGTTTGTAGCGTCAACAGCAGATGCTACTATTATTGTGAACACCCCCTTTTCTACTTTTTTTTTTTACTAATAGCCCAATTTCATAGCCTTAAGAGTGTGCATATCATGAATGCTTGGTCTTGTGGGATGTGTGAGAATCTACTGGTACCTTGTTTCCCATGTAACAATAAGAAATATACTCAAAACCTGGATTAATCTTTTTAGTCACATAGCAATACTATTATTCTGAACACTACTGTATATTTTGAAAATTCCTTTGCTTCATTCACACAGACGAGGAGAAATGGGCTGGAAAATAATAACTAACTAGCTTGTTGTCTGTGGGGATCCACGGGCTCTAGATTGGGTAGTGTGAATAAAATAGGTACCTGACATCTTTCAAGGGTGGAAATAAATTGTGCAAAGTTTCTATATTGAGTTGGAATGGTGTTCGAGTCCAGAGTGTTTTTAGAACCTTAGACCTCAACAGTTTTTAGAAGAACCCAACCCTTTAATTTCTTGTTAATTCTGTAATTTTTTTTATGTTAATTCACTGTCTTAATGTATTTATAAATTGTTTAGGTTGTTGTTATCATATACACACTATTATCATCATCATTATTATTATTTCTATTTTGTCATTTGATTTTTAAAAGGACCACAATGGAAATAAGTGTTTTCACTTTCTTGTGTCATCCATGTATTTTTAACATATTTCCAATTACATTATATAGTTACATTGAAAAAAAATTGGGGGGAAAAAATGAATGAAAAATATGCAGCGTCTGGACTTTTCAATGCTACTGTATATGCAAAGATATATTAATTTTGTGGCTATACAGCAGAACAGTGATATAGAGTCACAGTGAAATCGTTCATTATTATCACTTACTGAGGCGTTGCTGGGCCGGTAGCATAGATTCACATTTACGCTACCTGTCCATACCTGCCCGCAGTAACGGGTGGGTATCCCAGTATCCACCCGCATAAACTGATGACATTATAGCACGCGCAACCCAAGAACTGTCCGCAGATGATAACATGAAAAGGCGAGAAGTGTGTGTTGGTCCCAATATGGATATTCCGGATGATTTTCTCATGGATAGTCTGACAATGAACAGCAGCCAAAGCAGCCAGCTTGATGAGGACGCACTGCCGAATTTGGAGAGCAGCGCGGTACCAGCCAACACAACAAAAGTTAAAGTGAGCTAACTTTTTATGTACGCGTTTGCTGGGTGTTGCGCGTTTTGAAATGACAATAAATATTCTTAATGTGATTCTACGTGTTGTGTATCTCAGTAAGTGATAATAACGCAAATAACATGCAGTTGTCATGTAGTATGCATTTTCAGAGGCTCGACGTCCATGCCCAGTCACCCAAAATGACAGATATTTGCCCGAGTTAGACAAGGAAGAATATCGGTCATTTTGGGCGACTGGGCATGGACGTTGAGCCTCTGAAAATGCATACCGCATGACAACTGCATGTTCTTGTATTAATATCACATCTACAGACAATATGAGACAATCAGGTAATGAGGTCTGACCTGTCCGGGCTGCAGAAAGGGGATGGACACTTCCTTCCACCGGTCTCCAGATCCCACCGCTAGGTTCCCCCACATGAACTTCAGCTACAAAGGCAACATGTCGGCATCATACACAATACAGGAAACCACAGATGTAATAGTACACATAAACTGTTGTCGTTTTAGCACACGAGTACCAGTTATGCCTATGCCTGCATATCCATCCATGCACCCCAAGGATGAACAAATATTTTTCCCTGGCCCAGCCCCTAGGATGGACACCAGGCTGTCATTTTCCTGGCCCCGCCCCTTCTTACAAGATTTGCCCCCAAATTGCAACAGTTTCTATTCCAGGTCAAACAAGCCCATTTCAACAAGTTGCATTATTTTTTTGAGTATGCCTGAGGAGAAACGTTTGTGTGTGTCTGTGTGTGTGTGTGTGGTGGTGGTGGGGTGGTACTGACCATTTACTCAATGACTGTGTCTATAATCCTCATTTTGAGGAGAAGCTGGGTGACATCACCTTTACCTTTGTGTCAGCGCCCCAGCTCTTTGTTCCAGTGTTTCTCATCTTCCAGTACTTGATAAACTTTGTTCCAGGACGAAGTCGGGTTCCATCAGGAAGGTTCTCGTCCAGAAATGCAGCTGTCATAGCTGGGACCACCAGTGGACAGGGACGTTTTGGACGCCTGGGTTAAAGGGGAGAACTTTCATTCATTCATTATTTGGATTTCAAAAATGTTTGTTTTCTCTGATCCTTCTTCCAGTAACCTACTCAGGACTGTTGTGCTGAGTGGCCCGAGGCTGCAGGAGGACAGGGGAGGAGCTCCCATCTCTGTGGGTGGAGTTCCACTGTAGGCCCCGCCTCTCCATCCTCAGCTGTTTTCGGATCTCCTTGACTTCGGCCTTCAGCAGCCGTTTTTCTGCTTTGAGCCGTTGCTTCTCTGCTTTCCGGAAACTTCGATCGCCTCGCCTGTAGAACCTGCAGGGGTCGATAAAGACAGAGTACCACAGACTGGAAAGGAAAACTTTGGAAATGTACCAGATGAACATCATTATAACATCAAATTACACAGTCCTGTCCAAAAAACGGTTTTCAGTGGTACCTGCTGTGGTCTGGAGCAGGTGATCCATGCTCCGGGATGGACAGAGGAGTCCTCGCTCTGACCAGGTTGTGACTGGGATCGTGAGAGAAACTGCACGGTTCACACAGAGTGCACGAGGTACAAACGCTGGACACAGGAAGCAGAACCATGAAGCATCAGTCTGACAGCACTCGCATACAAAATCATTCGTATTCATACCTGCACTGGTACCCTCCTCCAGTGGTCTGCCCCCTACAGGAGGAGCAGGGAGGAGTGGAGGAGGATGGAGCACCAGGCAGGGTGGAGGAGGACACCTCAGGAACTTGCTGGGTCTCTGCTCCTCCTCCTGCTTCGCTCCTGGCTCCTCCCCCTGCTACACCTCCACTCAGGGGCTTGTGGATGCAGCACTGTCCAGAAAACTCCCGGCAGATCTTTTCCACTGCCTCGCGCACCACCTGGTCCTTAAACTGGACATCAGAGATCAACACATGAGAAGGGGGGTGAGGTAAACAGAGAGTGGATCAGACAAGACACGAAATGGGGAAGAAAAAAAACAGTCCAATTATACAACAACAGCCAAGAACAGATTCTCAGGAACACTTCATTAGGCCCTTCTGCCTATTAATGTGACCATTTGCAGGGTAACACCAAGAGGGGTGTCTAGGAATAAATGGGTACCCAGTGAGTCCATAGCTGGGAAGATCCATGGAAAGACGCCCATGCCCACCCAGAGGGCGAAACCACCCGCGAAGTGGGCCTGCCGGTCTACACCTTCAGCTGGTGAGAGAGACAAAAGGGTGACTGCTCCCCCAGCCACGGCACAAGCTCAGCACTGCTTCTCACCCAAAGTTACAGTGAGGTGCCAAATCTGTCCCAAGATGCCTATTTTCAGAAAGGGGACATCGAATAACAGGAACCACCAGAATAAGATTGTAAAAGAAAGAAAGAAAAAGTTATTTGTTCTGAAGAAATACCTGTTTTTTACTGGAATACCACACTTTTGAATGAAGATGGACTTATTTTTTATTTTATTTCAAAGAAACTTTTCGGACTTATTTTAAAGTACAAGGACAACTCTTAACAAGAAAAAAAATTAATGGTGAGTTTATTTCATGAATGCACTAAAAAAGAAGTTTAAATTACATTGTAAGTTCACCTCACACATGACCGTCTGTTCAGTGGCTTGAAGCAGTTTACTTGCATTGTGTGCTCTTATAGTGCAATTAATTATCTCATTAGCTGTGCTCGTTTACACCGTGTGCCTTTTGAATGAACAATATGGCAATTAAAGCTAGAGTGCCACCCAAATTTCACTAAACTGAAAATTTAGTTTCTCTTGAAATCCCAGTATTATAATGTTGGTTTATTTTTGAAATATCTTGCAAAATTACAGCCCATTTTAATCAAGAGAACATATTTATCTGGGGAGAATTCCATAACGAATATTTTCTTTTCTTTTTAGTGCCGTCTACAGGAGGACGTGTATTTGCGCATGCATGAGCTTTTGAAGAGACCGGAATTTACATTGATGCGATGCGTAACGCTGACATTCATGAAATGTCTTGTAAATCACTCCATAGGTGTTATGAGGTTACAAAAACAGTGTTTTCATTTTAGAAGTCTTTATTTCTTGCCCAATGTGTGTTTGAGCACAGATCTTAAGGCCAATAAAATGGACACCAGCCTGCACCCCACCGGGACCCCTTTATCCAGAAAGTTTGAATGAATAAATGGAATTGGTTAACTCTGATTTTTAGGATTTGTAGGAACCTAAAAGCCAACACGTACTGAACCACATCTGTATTTAAAGACTGCACATTTAAGAAGACAACGGCACTCATTACATCAAACGTCATGCATCTCAAAAAATGAATAAATAATAAACGTGCTGCAGAGTAAATTAATTCGACCCAAATGGCAAACATTTAATGAAAAAAAAAGTTTACATTTACACTCCGTCTCACAGTGTTACAGTGTCTGATGCAGCTCTGATTAAAAACACTGTGTATAGATTTTTGAACATCACAGCAAATGCTACATCCATCTAATATTAATGTGTTTTAACATTATTTATGACTAATATATAACAAATGCCGTGAAATATAACAAAATAATGAAATATGAAGTGTGCATCACACTTCAATTAAATTGGCTCAAGTTGTGGTTCTTATGATAAAAAAAAAAAAAAATTAAAAATCTTGAATTATTTTATTCTACTTCACTTTAACACATTTCCAGCCAATTCCGAACATGCAAAAAGAATAACTAGACCCAACACCTGTTTCATTTCAAAAGACCTGCACCCCAACAGCGCTGTGTGGATTTACTTCTGTTCACGTTGCCTTTTTCAAATATAAAACCTACATAAACTTAGACACACTTTGCTTTCATGACATCATTTGTCACACCACCTTTTTTAGCCCATTGCAACACACTTCAATAGCTCCTGAATTTAGTAGCTCTATGGATGAATCTGACATTCGTGCGAGGTGGCTTTCCTGCCTCGGCTGCTGGGACTCAGTGCTAGGCCTTGAAACTCACATTTTCAATACATAGTGTGTCCCAGGACTCAGTGGCCAAAACCTCTAGTGAAAACCCTAAGAGCACATCTGCACACCACAGCCTGTGCCATTACTTAAGGACTTTTAAATTCCCCAAATAAGCAAGATGGCACTCCTCTGCTGGTGACATGGAGGAAGGTTTCTGCTGCAAAATTTTGATCTGTATGGAGGGTGTTAATGTTCATTTTTTCCATCTTGTCTACTGCTTGTCAACAATGGACTAAATGTGCAGTTCATCAAGTGAGTGTGGCTTGTGTTTTTGACTGTGTGTGGAGGCTGAGCGGGAGTAGTGCTATTTATCCAGATAGCCCACTGCTTTGTTGATGGGACTGTTAGCACTGGGGGGATAGTGTATAGCCAGACTGAAGTGCTGGGTTTACAAGACCATGGAACTCTTCTACCGCTAGGCCTGCTGGATGAGGTTCAGAGGGAGTTGGTACGACAATACCGACTGTGCCGTCGGCAGGTGTATAATAAAAATGTTATTGTGCTGTTTTGCACCTGTCTTAACGTAACCCTGAGAATGTACTTGTTATTCAATTTTGTTTTAGCACTCTGGGGTCAGTCTGAACTGGGAGCGAAGAGCTGGATGTACTTGTTATTATTACACTGATAGCACAACTTTGTTTTTGTAGCCACTAACGACTGGGAGTGAAGCATGCTGGGATCATTCTGAACTGGGAGTGAAGCATGCTGGGATCATTCTGAACTGGGAGTGAAGAACTGCTTTTATTATGTCTTTGTAATAGAGAAAATAACTTTCAGATGCCTGTTGATTAAAGAAATTGTGTGCGCCAGGGAGGTTGAGTTGGCCACTCACCCTCCCTTCGCGGACACACTAGAAAAGAGGGAGTAGAACCATGCTTCAACAGAGTCTGCTGCGGGTTAACGTACGAACGCCCAGCCGGTTGACAGGCACACTCTGCTGAAGGTGTTGGCTCTCCACCTTAAAGGCGTCACGGTAAGAGAGAAAAATGCGCTGCAACCACTTGTGTTTGATGTAACTGCTTTTGTGGGGAATAAATATACGCCTTTTTATTCTAGCAAAATGCAGTCTGTGTGATCATTTCTGTGTGCCGATCTGACCGAACCTTGTGTTTCAAAACAGCAGGGCAGGAGATTCAGGAAGCGAGGGAAGAGAGGCAGCCTGGGGCAACATGTCAAGGTGGCCAACAAGCTACCGCTGCTGCCCATCCTGCTCTGCAATCCACGCTCACTTAAAAACAAACTACCGGTAGATGAGTTGTGCTTACAAGCTGGAGCATGTTACAAGTTCCGTGAGTCTGGATTAATGGCTTTTACAGAAACATGGTTTGGCAACGATGTACTGGACAGCTTCATACAAGTGGATGGCTTTACACACAACTGCCTGGATAGGAACGAAAACTCTGATAAAACACGGGGAGTGGAGTTTGTTTATATGTTAAAGACAGCTGGTGTAGAAACAGCAACCTTGTGTGTAACCTTATGACCTTATACCTTTCTCGAGAATTCACAAATATGTGTGTGTAGTTTATGTTCCACCAAGTGGAAATGCCACCAGAGCAGCTAGCTAGATTTCATACTGTGTCCGCTCTCATTTTCAAAACAAACCGGATAGTCCCATGTTTATTCTCAGCGATTTAAATCACTGCAGTCTGAACAAATCCCTGCCTGGTTTCTATCAATATGTTCAGTGTAGAACCAGGAATAATAAGACCCTTGATAAGTGCTATGGGAACATAACGGATGCCTGTGGTTGCCGTCAAAGGCAACTGCCATATATTTAATTATTATTTTTAATACTCTTGTAAAGAGACAATAAATACATAGTACTGTTTCATTTTAAAAGGTTCAACAATAAATAAGGAATAATTTAAAGTAAATTCATGTAAATATAGTTTATTAATTTGGATAAAAACACCTAAAGAGGAAGGGGAACTTAAGTTTTGTGCACATGAGAAGCCACACAAGGAGAAGAGGTGTCTTGCGTTGAGAGGAAGCTGTGAGAAATCACCTTTATTATTTTTGAGTAAATGCGGCCAATGAGGTAATTTTTTGTTGGTTTCTGTTGTACTGCTTTATTCATCTGCTTACGTGAATTTCTATTTTATTTTGTGTAAGTTCTCCGTATTTTGTGAGCTAATTTATGTTTTTTTATATTTCTCTGTCTTAGTTTTGACGGCATTATGGAGGCATATTGGGGCATGTGAAGGCATGTTGGCCAAAATAAATGTCTGTTCAAAACCAAGAATGATGTTGAGCCTTGATAAAACTCAAAAGAAGTAACAATGCCTATAGAGCCAGAGCCAGACCCCTCCTTGGCAATTTGGATCATAATGTAGTCCAGCTTCTCCCCACCTATCGATCAGCATTTAAATCCAGTAAACCTGAGGTCCACTTTGTCAAAATGTGGTCTGCTGACAAGACAGGGGAGCTGAAAGGATGTTTCTTGTGTACAGATTGGGACATTTTTTTCCAAGATGCAGACAGCAACACTGCCACAGAAGTAATTACTAGTTAGGTCTCCTTCTGTGTTGACTCAATCATTCCCCCCCAAAATCATGATGACATACCCAAATAATAAATTGTATATCACACAGGAAATATGGGAATGTATTAAAAAAGCAGCTTTTAAATCAAAGGGCCCTGCAGGGGTCAGGGTCACACAAAAAGACATGAATCAGAGGATGAGAGATGTTCGACTGCAACATACGGAACGTGCAGAACAGGACCTCTCCAAGGTGAACAACAAGAGACTGTGGGATTCCATTCGTGGCATGACAAACACAAAAAGGAAACCTGTAATTGCCAGCGATGAAAATGCAAAAGCCAATGAGCTAAATGATTCTTATCTGCATTTTGAGAGTGATAACCAGGAAGAGTGCAGGGAAATTTTAAGAGGACAGAAATAGAAATAGACAGAATTTTAATTAACTCACAATCAGTCACTTGAGTTTTTAAAACAATGCATGCTAACAAAGCGACAGGGCCAGACAATATGTCTGCCTTTATTTTAAAAACATTTGCAGAGGCGCTCACTCCGGCTTGCATCAACTCTTCCAGCTCTCTATTGACACTTATTCGGTACCTGAGCTTTGGAGGAGATCAGTTATTATTCCAGTCCCCAAGAAATCATGAACAATGATTTTTGGCTGGTGGCTCTAACCTCTAACATAATGAAAGCATTGGAGAAACTGTTAATTCAGGAGCTTAGTACAGAGGTAGAGCCACACTTGGATCAGTATCAGTTTGCGTACAAAAGGATCAGAGCACAAATGATGCCATCTTAACTATAATGAACTTGGTTTTAAAGCATCTTGAGAGTTCCTATGCATATGCCAAATTAGTTTTAATTGATTTCAGTTCTGCTTTTAACTGTATCCGGTCACATATCCTTCTTCAAAAACTGACTCAGCTGAACGTGAACCCTTTCTTAATTAAATGGTATCACTCTTTCCTGTCAAACAGGTCACAGCAGGTGAAGTTTAAATATTGCATTAAGCAGCACTGGAGTCCCACAGGGCTGTGTTAGTTCACCATTTCTATTTACATTGTATACCAATGACTGTGTCAGCTTTCAGCCAAACCAGCATGTTATAAAATTTTCAGACGAAACTGTAATACTTCGTCTGCTAAACAATAATACCAATTTAAGTAGTCACAAATCTGGAGTGGGCAGGTTTGTGAACTGGTGTGAGGCCCACCAACTGCAGATTAATACTAATAAAACAGTGGAGATGTTGGGGACCCAGGTCTATTTGGGGACCATAGTTTTGTAGCCATACATGGACATAACACTGAGCAGGTGGATTCATATAAATATCTGGGGGTTTACATCGACAACAACTTAAGCTGGCACACACAAGTGTCAATCATTTATGCCCGAATCCATCAGCACATGCATTTTCTCCGCCAACTCCGAATGTACGGTGTATGTAGGAATATTACGTTGATTTTCTACAGAGCAACTGAGTCTGTTACAGTACGGTATTACCAGCTGGTTTGGTAATTTAACGGTTAAATCAAAAACTTAAATACTAAATCTGATTAAAATAGCTGGCAAAATCATTGGTATGGTGGTACATGCAACTCCCCAAGAGTTGTTTCAACAGGCCATTGTCAGACAATATCTTATCAGATGCTTCTCATGTACTGCACTTTGAATATATTTTACTAAACTCAAGAAGGAGGTACAGGGTTCCTCTTTGTAAATATAACCGATATAAACATTTGTTTATTCCATTGTCAGTGAAGCTCATAAATGAGCAGATAGCCCAGGGAAGATAGTATAAGGTCATGTGTTGCGGAATTTGCACTAAAATGTTAATATGGTTTTTACTGATTAATGTATTTGTATTTTAATTTTGATCGATTAAGTGGTTGTTTTTGATGCATGGGTGGTTATGTGTCGGATGTGTTGTTTAGCAGACCCCTCTGTCCAAGGCAAATTTCTCCTTAGGGAGACAAATAAAGACACTTTGACTTTGAAGATAGACAAATGTGTGATGGACAGCATATAGGATGTTATTTGAAGAACTTTGGACAAAAGAATGTGTCAGATGAACAGATTGCTGACTCACAGCAACATAGAGAAGTGAACAGTGGATTTATGCAGGAAGAACTCAGCTTGTGTTGTGCAGTGTTGGGGTCGTTCCTAAAAAAAAAAAAAAAAGTAGGCCAATATAATATATTACACATTACTCACAACTTGGAAAAAAACCATAATGCCTTACTTAAAGGACATGTCGCACTGAAATCATAACAATTTAGATTTAGGTTGTTAGTGACCATCCGATAATCCACCGGGATTACTTTGTGCACTTCCGTGACCGGTTGCAGTATATGCAGTATACTGCATTTGCAGCAAACAACTATGGAGATGTCCGAAAACAAAGTACTTGTGAGTACTTGGGTGTTTCCAACAGGTGACATCGTTACTAGAAGCATCCCAGTGTGCGCTTCAATGAGCTGAGGCACAGATTCATTCCAAAGTTTACAGAAGTGTGATGTTGTGTTATGATTAGGGCTGCAACAAATGATTATTTGGGTAATCGATTAATCTGATGGGGTTTCGACACGATTAATCGATTAATTGGATTAGCGGGGAATTTTATAAAAATGTGCCAGGGAAACAATTTTTCTCTCCTTCCATCACTTTAACAACAGAACATTATTTGAAAACTTAAAATACTTGAAAATCAACAAATTGTCAAATGTCCCTTGGCTGTTGAAATATAAAATAATAAAGAATAAAACAGTTTATAATAAAGAACAAAAATAATTATTTCAAATGGCATTGCTTTATCAAAGTGCTGAGTTGCCATAAAACAACATTGAAACATATAAATGTTATAAAATATATGGTGAAAAAAAGAGGTATTTTTATTGCTGCAAATGAGCAATTAGCATAACCAGTTAACCATAAAACCTAAATCAAAATCTGTAGCCTGAGTCATTATATGTGCAACATTCTCTGTATAACTTGTAAACTATGTGGTCATTTCACAATGACACACGTGACTCATCCCACATCTCTGTCTGTCTGTCTGTCTGTGAGGGAACTCTTCACTCTCATACCGTATTTGAGCAAACTTTGGAAACATCAAGGCTTTTAACTGTAAAATAAAGCCTATAAATTAATTTCTGGAGCTATACAAGCAGAAGCAGCTCGTTTTATGTGAAGACTTTGAAGGAGTTTTTTTCCGCTGCAGCGCTGCTTGGCTCTCTGTCTGCGGGGGAGGGGGAGCGGCCAGTTCTGCACAGAATGGCTGGATTTTAGAAAAACTACCTGATAGCACTATCAAACTACCTGTGACGGCGCTGTCAGAACACTGTGGCGCGGCGTCGTTGTTCCATTGTCTGGGGAGAACCCTGTGTTATCATGTTTTCCGATTGTCCGCTGCGTGGAATGTGGCAGGAAAAACCGAAGACGCTTTCTCGCAAGGTGCGAGAAGAATTTGAACGTTTTAAACAAAAAAAAAAATAATAATAAATAAAAAATGCCACGTGTCCGGTCGGACAACAATTTAGCGCTATTACTTGTCCGATTTTACACTTGTCCCGGACAATCAGACAAGCGTTAATGTTGATGGTAGGACTTTGACAACATTAATAATAATAATAAAAAACTGTCGGTGCTGTGACTGTTCTTTTTCTTTTTCTCTCACTCTCTGCCCCTCACCTCACTGCTCTGGGAGACACACAGACAGCCTGAGCCTGACTAGATATGACTTCATATCTCTTGCTTGCCTCTACCGGTGGTTGGCTCTCACTGCGGTATTGTATCACTTCCTGTTCCGGAGCACAGCTGTGTTTTTCTGTATCTGTTAGCTGTTTAATCTGCGCAGTTAGATTGATCTAGTTATCTAGATTACGATTTGTTTCCCAGTGTAATCTTTACGTGCCTTAACTAAAGCACTCCTTCTGCTGAATCACCTCTAAATTATTTACACATTATTCACTTTGCGTGTTTTTAGGAATCCGCTAGCTTAGCGTAGCTACTAGCTCTTAGCCGATTTAGCATGGCGGCTTCTCCTGTCTCTCCCGCACTTTTCTGCTCTGGGTGTAAAATGTTTAGTTATTCCTCGGCCTCCTTTAGCAGTAATGGTACTTGTAATAAGTGTAGCTTATTCGTAGCTTTGGAGGCCAGGCTGGGCGAATTGGAGACTCGGCTCCGCACCGTGGAAAATTCTACAGCTAGCCAGGCCCCTGTAGTTGGTGCGGACCAAGGTAGCTTAGCCGCCGTTAGTTCCCCCCTGGCAGATCCCGAGCAGCCGGGAAAGCAGGCCGACTGGGTGACTGTGAGGAGGAAGCGTAGCCCTAAACAGAAGCCCCGTGTACACCGCCAACCCGTTCACATCTCTAACCGTTTTTCCCCACTCGACGACACACCCACCGAGGATCAAACTCTGGTTATTGGCGACTCTGTTTTGAGAAATGTGAAGTTAGCGACACCAGCAACCATAGTCAATTGTCTTCTGGGGGCCAGAGCAGGCGACATTGAAGGAAATTTGAAACTGCTGGCTAAGGCTAAGCGTAAATTTGGTAAGATTGTAATTCACGTCGGCAGTAATGACACCCGGTTACGCCAATCGGAGGTCACTAAAATTAACATTAAATCGGTGTGTAACTTTGCAAAAACAATGTCGGACTCTGTAGTTTTCTCTGGGCCCCTCCCCAACCGGACCGGGAGTGACATGTTTAGCCGCATGTTCTCCTTGAATTGCTGGCTGTCTGAGTGGTGTCCAAAAAATGAGGTGGGCTTCATAGATAATTGGCAAAGCTTCTGGGGAAAACCTGGTCTTGTTAGGAGAGACGGCACCCATCCCACTTTGGATGGAGCAGCTCTCATTTCTAGAAATCTGGCCAATTTTCTTAAATCCTCCAAACCGTGACTATCCAGGGTTGGGACCAGGAAGCAGAGTTGTAGTCTTACACACCTCTCTGCAGCTTCTCTCCCCCTGCCATCCCCTCATTACCCCATCCCCGTAGAGACGGTGCCTGCTCCCAGACCACCAATAACCAGCAAAAATCTATTTAAGCATAAAAATTCAAAAAGAAAAAATAATATAGCACCTTCAACTGCACCACAGACTAAAACAGTTAAATGTGGTCTGTTAAACATTAGGTCTCTCTCTTCTAAGTCCCTGTTAGTAAATGATATAATAATTGATCAACATATTGATTTATTCTGCCTTACAGAAACCTGGTTACAGCAGGATGAATATGTTAGTTTAAATGAGTCAACACCCCCGAGTCACACTAACTGTCAGAATGCTCGTAGCAGCCAGCAGCTTCTGACGTCATAATCGTTCGACACAACGCATCGATGACGCAATGTGTTGCCAACGACTGTTGTCATCGAATTTTATCGATTTTATCGATTCGGTGTTGCAGCCCTAGTTATGATGACTCATTTTTAAGTGACAACTGTTCATTTTGATGCAGTCACGATAAAAGGAGCAGCTGTGAGAAGGTTTTGTGCATCTGTGACAATTAGTCATAAACACAGCCTGTTAAAAACGCTAGTAAGTGTTGTACATAACTGTGAAAAATCTAATAAATATATATCTTTGTTGTCACTGAGACATTCCACATTCATTAAGCGGCAATAAACAGCTGACATGCGGGTTAACACAGCGTAACAGCCGTTTTAACCCGCATGTCAGTTTTTTTTTTTTTTTAAAGGGATTATTCAACATTAATTCTCTTAAAAAGTTCCTTATAGAGATTGACAGTTTTATGACATTTGAGCGAGTCTACAAGCTTAATACTGATTATATATTGTTCAAATTCAGCCAGACGCCTGTCTATATTGGGGGTTAAAACAGCTCTTGCGTGCGCGCGCAGACACACACACACTTAAAGTAAATTACTCCACTGAAAAGAACAGAAAGCAAAAGATGAAAAAAATTAACGCTCCACTCACCCCCATGTAACGATTTCCAAATTAGTCCACAACAAAAACAAGCCCCCACACACGCATCATGCACGCACGATTGCAATTGCATTCGCCAGACATGGAATGGGCCACTCGTCCTCACGGATCCACAGCCAGAGATCATTTTCAAGTTCCACTCGGCGAGAGAATAATGCCCAGGTCCATCTCTTTGGAACTAATCTGTATGTTTCTCACTTTTTAAAATTATGAACATTCTCAAAATTTTAAGCTTCACTAAAATGTAGCTTTTTTCCTTAAATGTAAGTTGTGTTGAATCAGTTGTCTGTCTGGGTGGTTTCCATCCAGGTCCTAAGGTGGCTCTGTGGTGTTATGGATGCGGTTCCACTGCATGCTCCTAGACATGACTTAACTTGTGTTGCTGAAACACTGTTGTGATCTTTAGCTCATTCTTACCTTCTCCATGTAAGACGTGAACCAGGCTGGAGGAGTCTTGTCTTCTTCTTTAGTTCCCTTCACTTCTTTCATGATCACCTTGTCAAGAGAAGAAGAAATGACATATGACCACCTTTTCTCGAAGGTCCATCAAGGACGTAATAAAATCATCGGTGTTTATTTATTTGTCTGTCCGTCTGTCTGTTAGCAGGATTCCATCAAAACTACTGCATGGATTCACCACAGATAGATCTTAGGCCATGGTGATCCGGATCCAGATTGGCGGATGTCAGAAATCTCTGATTGCTCGTTTGTCCATATGTTGCCCTGTGACAGACTGGCGTCCTGCCCAGGGTGTACCCTGCCTCACGCTCTATGACTGCTGGGATAGGCTCCAGCACCCCAAAACCCAATCTTAGTTAAGCGGTTGAAGATGAGTGTGTGTGTGTGTGTGTGAGATGTGAATCTTCTTGTCCCAACAGTACTAAATGGTCCCGCTCACCACATGATGGTGTCAATCACATTGAAACATATTCAAAACATGGATATTCTTAATCACTGTAAAATGTGACAGCATAAATAAAAAAAAGTGAAGTCAGAAAAACTAACTGGGCCGTTGTTGATGTCACCCCTCGAGTCATGAGCTAACAATCCAAACACGTCCCGTTCTGGTGGTCTTACCATGCCTTGTTCTGGAACTGCAGCCTGGACTTTGCGGCTCACCACCTGGGCGAGGGCAGGGCAGTGCTGGGGCGGTCTGAAGCCCTTCTTTGGCTCGGTGCTGCTGGTCTTGGCGGTAGCCACTCTTGCCGGTTGGCCTCGAGTCTCATACACGTTCATGTGCAGTCGGTTCCCCTGTCTCGCTGCACTCTGGGAAACAGGTTTTTGAGTTAGTGCCAACGTTCGCTGCCCAGAACCAAAATGACACAAATATCATTGGAATTTCAAAATGCAACAGCCGAGCTGACAAACATTTCATTTAATGCACTCATTATTTTCACATTATTACCTCCGCCAAGGAGGTTATGTTTTCGGTCATGTTTGTTTGTTTGTCTGTCTGTCAGCAGGATAACTCAAAAAGTTTTGAACGGATTTTGATGAAATTTTGTGGAGTGGTTGGAAATGACAAGAGGAACAAGTGATTAAATTTTAGTGGTGATCCGGCTCACGATCCGGATCCCAATGCTAACGCGTTAGCATGTCTATGGCATTTTCAATGTTAAAAGTTAGCATTAAGCAGTTGCAGCTGTCATCACGTTCGGGTGCATTTGTTTTCAAATTGCAATATTTCTTAAATTTATTTTTGTTTATATATTAATAATCTAATGATTATTATATACAATTTTAGAGAAAGAGACAAAAATAAATAGATCACTGTGCCAAGGAGGGAATCTCTTTAGGGTCAGTGACCCTATGGCCTTGTTTAGAGAAGTGTTTCATAATAAATTCATATATTTGCAGTTTAGTTGAATAATAAATTGAATTTTGTCTCTAAGCACATGCAATATCAATATCAGTGCTCAGATGACAGTAGCTTCTGGGAAATGTGCAAGTTGCAATAAACTGTGATGCCAAGCGCTAAGGATACATGCTATCCAGTCACAGCAGATGAAACTTTTTTACTACTGAGCAAACATCATTGTTAAGACTTTTTTAGGTTCAATGTTTCCACAGAGTGTAGATGTTATGGCGTTAGTGACCCCATGGCCTTGGCGGAGGTTTGCACTCTCTGAGTGCTTCTAGTTATAACTGTATTCAATGGCGAAGAACATACACATCCCCATAGCAACGCCTGGAGTCTATTAAAAGTCTTCAAACAAATCACACAATCACAAGAATTAAGAAATCAGTTTTGTTGTTTTTAATTTCACTGTGCTTATAATTTATAACTTTACTCACAGAACGCTATCTTTGTGTTTTTAAAAGAATATTACAACTTATTCAAATTATTTTTTCATTATACCATTTTCATGAAATGACTAAATTATAACTTTTTTCATATGACAACTTTTGTTCAAAACATTATCTACTTTCTTGAAAAACAACTTTTCCCCTCTTAAAATGTCTTCTCTCTACTAAATCTGTGACTAGTTTTGTAACCTGATAACTGTTTTCTTGGACTTCTCAATTTACAGTCAATGTTAAGCATGTGACATAATAATGACGCAAAGGACGACACGAAACGGACGCAAAAAAATTAAATATGTTTAATGCCAAAAAATTTAACGTTTAATTTTTTTCACAAAAAAGGTTTAATTTTTTTCCGTGACTTTTAGTGTAGAGCACTGGTTGCCGAAAGGAAGTAGTTTTCACACACACTGAGATAAGATTATGGTACTTAAGGATACTGTATTGCTACCCAACGCCAATTTTTGCTTCCTGCTGTGCTCCACTGTTGGTGAGCTATAAATCATGCAGGATTGTTGTCAAACTTTTTATACCGTAACACAATGCAGCAACTATACTGCTCAAAGAGCACATGTGAACAATTAAAAGTCCTCAAGTTCTCTCATGATTCGCCAGCGACAGGACATGTCCACATCCAGTATAACTCCTCATGGAGGACATCTCCACGTCCACTCACAGACGGTCCACACACGTGATCGCCGACTGCAGCTCCACGGTCACAGAAAGAATGATAAACTACAACAGAAATCAGAGCGCACACCTGCAGCGCTGCACAAGAACAAACAGAAACTAGAAGAGAAATCAGAGCACACACCTGCAGCACTGCACAAGAAGAAAAACTAGAACACATATCAGAACGCACACCTGCAGCACAGCACAGGAAAAACAGATAAGAGAAATCAGTAATAATGTCCATTAACTCCTAGAAATAACGTATTCAGTCTTTTTCCAATGTATCAACTCCATCTGCATGTCCAGGCAGTCTGCTGTCCAGTCTGCTCCCCCCCTGCTGTGCGCAACTGACGTAGACATTCCTGCATTATTAGATACACAGCATATGCAACTGGAAGCAGGCCCGGTGTGAAAGGAGCTGTCTGCATCAGTTGTGCGCAGTAGGGGATGAGAAGCTTGAGGAGGTGAGAGTGCAGAGGAGCTGCAGGCAGACTGTGTGCGCTCTGATTTCTCTTCTAGTTTACATTTCTTCTTGTGCAGTGCTGCAGGTCTGCACTCTGATTTCTGTTATAGTTTATATTTCTTCTTGTGATCAGGTCTTTGCGCACTTGCACGAAGCTGCGCACAGTTTACACCGGTTTACAACGGGTTTGAGACGAGGGTGCAAGTGTGCGGATCAAAGTTGTGCAAGTATCAGGGTGCCTTAAAACAGTTTCTTTCCATCCACAGCTACGAGGTCTGTCAGAAAAGTATCGGACCTTTTTATTTTTTTCAAAAACCATATGGATTTGAATCACGTGTGCTTGCATCTGCCAAGCTTGAACCTTCATGCGCATGCGTGAGATTTTCATGCCTGTCGGTTGCGTCATTCGCCTGTGAGCAGGCTTTGTGTGAGCAGTGGTCCACCCCTCTCGTCGGATTTTTATTGCAAATAAATGTCTGAACGATTTGGAGCTTTGCTGCATCAATTTTTTCCAGAAACTGTGAGACCTCAAGGTGGACACCATTCGGAAAATTCTGTTGGCTTTCAGGGACGATTTTATGGGGATTACACAAATGAAGGAGTGCTCCAGCCGGTTTAAAGACCGCCCACAGCTGCTGAGAGCGCACATGTCCAGAACATGTCCTGTGAGGCTTCATCACGGCGTTGCTTTGCGCCATGCGGCTCCACCGCGACGCGCGGAATTCCTCCGCACGTCTGTCTCAATGTGCCAAAAAAGTGCTGATGTCCACGTCTTCCGCAATTCCTGTGCTAGTCTGAGGATGTCCTGGATAAAACACAGCTTCCAGTTTGGAAATGAATGGCACATTCCACTGTTACAGGAGTTTTTGTCATGGAAAGAGGAGCGGAGGAATTCCGCACGTCGCGGTGGAGCCGCATGGCGCAAAGCAATGCCGTGATGAAGCCTCACAGGACATGTTCTGGCATGTCCAGGCTCATCCACAATTTCTCGGTTAGTCACACGACTGAAAAGCCACCGACAGCCGTCTGAAAGCCATCTCAAAGCTGTCCTGTGAGACCAACACGGAGGTGGTTTTGTCCCGCGCCATGAACGGCACGGTGGCGCATCCGTCCGCTTTTCTTTCCATGAAAAAAAACTCCTGTAACAGTGGAATGTGCTGAAAAAGTGCTAATGTCCACGCCTTCTGCCTTTTTTTGTGGAAGCCAGACGACATCCCGGATCAACAAAGCCTTCACGCTGGAAATGATCTGGTTGAGTCAGCCGGTCGATCAGCGCTCAGAGCGCGGCACGCTCTCAGCAGCTGTGGGCGGTCTTTAAACCGGCTGGAGCACTCCTTAATCTGTGTAATCCCCATAAAATCGTCCCTGAAAGCCAACAGAATTTTCCGAATGTGTCTACCTGGAGGCCTCTCACAGTTCCTGGAAAAAATTGATGCAGCAAAGCTCCAAATCATTCAGACATTTATTCGCAATAAAAATCTGACGAGAGGGGTGGACCACTGCTCACACAAAGCCTGCTCACAGGCGAATGACGCGACCGACAGGCGTGAAAAAACTCACACATGCGCACGAAGGTTCAAGCTTGGCTGATACAATCACACGTGATTCAAATCCATATGGTTTTTGAAAAAAAATAAAAAGGTCCGATACTTTTCTGACAGACCTCGTATACTTAGAAATAATGCCAGAGACCCCCATTTATCCTGCATCCCTCCCCACTCCCACATAGCATCCACACAGAATGATCATCCCTGTACTGTTCATCTGCATGCCTGCACAGCCCCATTCCACTATATCTATTTGACAGTAAACTTAGCTTTTCCCATTTGTTTGTCTCCTTTACTTCTTACAGAATTAGTTTTCCTTTTCTTTTTATTGTTGTTTATGCACCTCTTACGTCTTACAGAAGCATTTTCTTTTATTGTTGTTTATGCACCAATGACAGCAGTTCAAATTCCTTGTATGTAAGAACGTACTTGGTAATAAATTCAATTCTGATTTAATAATTTTCTGCCTGATTTATTCCCTCACTGTTATGACCCAGAGTCTTGTGAGAAAAACTGTGATGTTATTCTTATTTCAAATTACAAACATTAGGACAGCCACACAACTAAATTTTCTTATTTTCTGCTTATATTTATCCTATAACTATACTTTATACTTCTTGTATTTTTTTTCTTATATTATTTTTAATGTTACAGATCATATTATTTCATGTCATAATTTTGTCCTTTTCTCATAAAATTTAGAATTATACACATCATATGATTTTTATCTTCCTTCTTTATAGTAATTTTTTTTTTCATACAATGGCCCCAATCATTAGTTTTAAAACTGGACATTAAGAATAATTCTAAAACTTATTTAGCAGCAAAACAACTCAGTGTGGATGTATTAGATAACAACCAATTGTGTTAATGTTAGAAAACTACATGAGAAGGACTCACCTTCAAAGCCTCCTCATATTCCGCTGAAATTGAAGCAGAAAGACTTTAGTGTGACGTTCAGATGACGCATCCAGTGACTGAGGGGTCTGTGTAAGTTTACTTACCCTGGCTGTTAACAGACACCTAGACAGATGAGAAAGAAAAGCTTGATGTAGATTCTAACATTTTGCAGGTTTATGAATTCATTTTTTAATACCGTATTTTTCAGAATATAAGTCGCACTTTTTTACATGTTTTGGCCGGGGGTGTGACCTATGCTCCAGAGCAACTTATAAATGAAAAATATACTGGTAGATTCTCAATTAATTAATTCAATCAATCAATCAATTTACCGCAATAAAACAATTTTACGTGAGAGAGTCGCTCTATGTTTTAAAATGGCCACCGGGAACGGAAATGCAATGCATCATGGGCACTGTAGTATGGCGGCTGCCCTATAGGTCACCCTGGTCACGATAACCAATCAGAGAATAGAACATTGGATGCGTATTCCTCACCTCACGCAGACAATGATTGTGAAACAGCGTGTGAAGCAGACGAACACGGTGCTTGCTGTTATTCCGGGAGGGCTAACAAAACAGCTTCAACCCTTGGATATCAGTGTGAGCAGAGTGTTTAAGTTGACGCTGAGAGCTGCGTGGGAGAACTGGGTGAGCGACGGTGGAAGATTAGCGTCTGCACTTGGAAGTTGCTGGCATCGACACCACAGGGAGGTCATGAGCTGCGCAGGTAGGTGCTGCATGAACATCGGCAGCTGACACCTGGTGTGTACTATGGTCCACAGCGGGTAATATGTTAGAAAAGAACCGTTCAGCGATGGTGCGGGTTATGGTTCGGCTCACAATGTGGTCCGCAAAATACAAACATATCCGTAGGTAAAATGCAGCTCACGAGAGGGCACTCAAGGCTTGTGTGACTGTTCCTGCGACTTCTGACTACCATAGAAAAATAAAAATTTCAACATTACTGATAACTTAACAAGACAACGGAGAAGGCCCGAAAATATGCCACCAAAAAGAAAATCATACTCTGCAGATTACAAGTTGCGAATGGTGAAATATGCATCCGAAAACGGTAGCCGTCACAATATTATCATCTGAACTTTTCATGTTAAGTTAACATACCTGTATGTCCATGCGACTTATAGTCCACTGCGACTTATTTATGGTTTATTTTTCTTTATAATGGATAACGTGGCTGGTACGACTTATACTCCGGTGCAACTTACAGTCCAGAAAATACGGTAATTAGAATGAATAAAAGTTTTTTTTTTTAAAGATTCTTCAAAACCGTAAAATGCTTCATTCTCACCTCCTCGTTTTCCTCGTCCAAATATGTCAGCTGAAGGCTGCTGAGGCCAAAGGATCGCTTCACCTACACAACAACAAGCACAAAACAATCCGGCATTTAAAGGTGAAATACTCATCCATTCCTACGTAAACTACTTACATCAGTTATCAAAAAGTAATGCCAGATTCTGGACATTCTATAATGTGCGGATTTTCCCATTTTAAAAACTGTTTTACAAAACCAGTTCAAACATGTGTAGAATAAGCCACACATTTTATTTTAATAGAGTTAACTTTGAGAAAATCTGGATTTATATTTAATACCCATATGAATCAAATCACTGTCTTCCTGACCCCACTGGTGGTTTCTCAAAAAGGAAAGAAAAAAAAAAAGGAGGAAGGGGGCACTCACCCTCACCCTGCACAAAGACCAAACTGACCTGATGGCGTATGTCTAATTTTGTTCAGCATTGCATTTAAAAATGGACATTAAGAACTTGTGACCTTGCCAGAAAGATGTGTCGGCATCGATTAATAGTCTCTGGTCCCCTCCCCTCCCGGAGTAATGATGAGGCATTTAGCAGGCTGACGTCGTTAAATAGGTGACTGGCGCAATTTTGAAGACAGCAAGGCTTTAGTTTTATTGATAACTAGCCTTTGTTTTGGGGCCACTGTGGCTTGCTGATGCCAAATGGCCTTCACCCTACTGGGGAAGGTGCCGCCGTCTTGTCTGCGAACATACATAGAGCTCTACAGGGAGGTTAACATTAGGATTTTACAGCAGGCCACAGAGCAGGTGATTAGAGACCCTGCAAGGCTTATGACAAATGTGGATGTGGAATCCATTACCTTAGCGGGGAAATTAGTGCAGAAAATCCACTATGGTGATAGTACAGTTTATCTGCCAGGGAGGGAAATTCATCAAGTTGAGACTATGGCCTGTTTCCGTAGACCTGTCCATAAAATCATAGAGTGATATGCCTTGCAAACTTAATACCCATTACTACAATGGATGATGATGAAATTGAGGATGGCCCGTATTTCATATCTGCTACCTACAACCCGTGTGGAATGTCTCAAACCTAAACCTACTTCCAGGCATCTTATATATGCTACTCTGGAATCACCCCTAAATCCAAACAGTCCAACTGTCAACCACACTGAGGTCCTTAGTCTGGGTCTCATTAACATATGATCACTGTCCTCAAAATCATTGTTGATTAATGATCTAATTATGGATCATCACTTAGATATCATTGGGTTATGTGAAACCTGACAAACCTACAGCTGTCCTCCCCTTAAATAAGGCCTGCCCACCAGCATACATACTTAGTCACATCCCTCGTGATGCAAAGCAAGGCGGGAGTGTTGCTCTTATTTATAAATCTAGGTTTAGCTTATTAGCTGTTGGGAGTCACAAATATAACTCGTTTGAGCATCTGATTCTCCGCTCTGCCCACGATGCTACGTATTGCCAAGGTCAGAAAAATAAAAATCAGCCGTATTATTTTGTCACTGTATATAGGCCCCTTGGCCCATACTCCGAATTCTTAGATGAATTTGGTGTATTCATCTCTAACTTGTCAACTAGTGCAGATAACATTTTGATTATTGGTGTCTTTAAAGGTCATATAAATATACCTTCTGATCCCTTCTGCAAATCATTTATGGAAATTGTGGACGCATTAGGATTTCAGCAATGTATTCAGGATTCGACACACATTAGTGGAAATACCGTGGATTTGGTTCTCTTCACGTGGTATTGCTGTCATGAATATTGACATCATGCTTCTTGCATTGGTGGTCTCTGATCACTCACTTACGCACACAGTTTCACTGCCATGTTTAGTGGAACAACAACCTTATTTATCACTGCAGCGATGCATCAACTCCTCAACTACAACTGAACCTGAAGCTTGACTGCCTGATATCTTAGCTTCACATTTGGAAAATGCCCAATAAGCAGGCAGTCTTGTGGATGGTTTAAACTCAGCGCTTAAAACTACACTCGACATGTTGGCGCCACCTTTATTAAAACCACGCCCCCTCAAAACACAGTCACCTTGGTTCAGTGATTACTTGCGTGACCTCAAGCACAAGACTAGAGGTCTAGAATGGAAATGGTGTAGTTCAAAATTAGAAGTATTCCACCTTGTGTGGTGTGATGCTATCTTAGACTATAAGCATGCACTGCTGGCTACAAAGCGGACCTATTACTCTGATTTGATCAACAAAAACAAGCATAACTCAAAGTTCTTGTCTGACACGGTGGCAACACGTATTCATGGACAACCACCTGTAAGTCGCTCTCCTTTTACAGCACAAGATTTCTTGGATTACTTCAAGAAGAAAATAGAAGACATTAGGTTAAACATATCCCAGCATGCCTTAACCCAGTCACTACACCCTGCTATTGAGGTGGGTGCCATTACTGAGGTATTACCAAGATCTACATAATTTGATAGTATCTCACAAGGCATGTTGACGAAACTCTTAATGTCTACAAAAAGCACAACCTGCTTATTTGATCCTATACCAACAAAACTGTTTAAAGACCTGTGGTCCACTCTTTTATTATTAATTATTAATCTCTCATTAACTTCTGGATCTGTTCCTAAAAGTTTCAAATCTGCAGTGATTAAACCATTATGTGAGAAATCTAATCTTGACCCTATTGTATTGAAAAACTATAGGCCGATATCAAATCTATCATTTTTCTCTAAAAGTCTGGAAAAAGTGGTTTCACGACAGCTCGTGGACCACGTTATTGAGAATAATCTTTCTGAGCTACGGCAGTATGCTTTTAGGAAATATCATTCCACAGAGACAGCTCTCACTAAAGTGGTGAATGATCTTCGGCTTGCAATGGATTCAGACACCACTACAGTTCTGGTGCTGTTTGATCTCAGCGCTGTATTTGATACCATGGATCATCATATTCTACTCTATAGGCTACAGAATTACTGGGAGTGCCCTTGTGTGGTTGACGTCATATCTGACCAGTCGTTCTCAGTGTGTTTTGTACAAAACCTCTAACCTTAGTGACATGAAATTGCAGTGTTTTGGGATTACCTTTCACTGCTATGCTGATGATACTCAGTTATACATGCCGATAACTGCTGGTAATCTCATCCACATAAAATCCTTAGAAAATTGCCTTGCTTCAGTGAGAAGCAGGACGTTTAGCAACTTCCTACTTTTAAACTCTGATAAGACTGAAAAGATGGTTCTTGGTCCAGTGAGAAATTGGCATCAATTTGACCAGCTAACGCTTAGCTTAGGCTCATGTGTCATACATCACACTGACAAAGTGAGGAACCTTGGGGTAATTTTTGATCCTACATTGTCCTTTGACCTGCACATTAGAGATATTACGAGGATTGCTTTCTTCCACCTGCAAAATATAGCAAAGATTCATCCCATCCTATCTATGGCTGATGCCGAGACCCTGATTCATGCGTTTGTCTCTTCTAGATTGGACTACTAAAATGTTCTATTTTCTAGTTTACCGCAGTCCAGCATTAAGGGTCTCTAATTGGTTCAAAATGCTGTTGCCAGACTTCTGACATGAAGCAGAAAGTCTGACCACATTACACCCATTTTGGCATCTCTTCACTGGCTTCCTGCCACTGTGAGATCAGATTTTAAGGTTCTGCTACTAACCTATAAAATTGTTAACAGACCGGCACCTCCCTACTTAGCTGACCTAATTAAACCCTATGTACTGGCCCAGGCTTTGCGTTACTCGGAGGAGTACTTCGCGTGGGTTTGAAGGCCGGTGACCTTGACCTACTTTTAAAAAATTACCAATAGTTGCATTTCTTCGAAGGCTACCGACTTTTCATGGTCACTGTTGGCCACATCCTCTAAATAAATATAATGTCAATCTCCATTTTTTCCACTGTGTATCCCAGTTTACATCAAACACAAGAGGGTTCAACCAAATAGCTATCCTACACATGTACATATTACTGCACTTTACATGGAAAACAGTACTGCACGCAGGGCATTTCATGACGAATGTCTCTAGTTTTCTCTCTGTTTGAGGTGCGGCTCCATCCAGACATGGGTGTGGTGTCTGTTTTTGAAATCCTTCTATCCTGTGCACCGGCAAAATTTCCGGTCTATTTGTTTTGTGAACTGCTTTGTAAATTGTGTCAGTAGCATGGCCCAAGCAGAGGGTCACCTCTTTGATTCTGGTCTACCTGAGTTTCTTCCTCAGAGGGAGTTTTTCCTTACCACTGTTGCCTTTTGGTTTTTCATTTATCTTTGATGTGTTTTTAGTAGAATGCAATGGGCCCCAAACCTGGGGTCTAAAGTTGCACCCTAGGCGCTATAGTTATCCTAACCAGATCTGGCATTGTATCCGAGGGCTCTCTTCAAGATGGTGATCGTTGCCTGTGTGTTTGCTCTGGGGGCTGGTAAGGTTAGACCTTACTTGTGTGAAGCCCCTGGAGGCAAATTTGTTGTGATTTGGTGCTATATAAATGAAAATAAATGGAAATTGAATTGAAAATGTGAGATTCAGATTGATGGACTTTACATTTCCTGTCCATCTGGAGATGTTCATTAGTCTGAGTGCTCTGAGTCACACCATCCCACAAACAAATATTGACTGTTGGAGTGCAAATAACATTTAAAACATGATCTCATACTTCCACACAGTCATTATTTTTTGTGGTTTTAACTGGTAATTTTCAATGTTTTACAGTACAAATAAATATGAAAGTCTATTGTTAGATCTTCACTGCAGCACCTGAATGCATGATCACAAGCCTTTTTCCAGATAAAAATAATCAGTTTTTAATGCAAAAACACCAAATAAGTAAATAAATAATGTGATTTAGGGAGCAACAACATTTGAAGTCTCAACTCCTATATTTTTTAATAATAATAGAATCATTCCGGTTGTAATTTTTTTTTTGGGGGGGGGGGGGGCAGTAACATTACTGCTGGTTATTTTGGACTTAAACCGTCCACATGATTCTAAAACCCACAAGCAGCCACGGTTTGACCACCGCGGTCAGACCAGTTCAGCTGTCAATCACAGTTTCCGTGACGACAAATTACATAATCCTGCGTATCCGGTTCGATCCAGATTGTCGTTAAAAACCTGGTGGATTATTTACTCGGTGTCAGAACATGAAAACGAGAGCAGGGTTCGGTTCAGAGTGGACTTCGGCCCGCTGGGCTCGAGGACGGTGCCGTACTTACCGTGGCCTCCACCGAGTCCCAGCTCCTGGTTTCGGATCCGGAAAGCAGGAAATTCTTAGAACTTCCCCTGAAATTCACCTTCAGGTTGATGTAGACGTCCATGTCTGCGCGTAACACCCGCACAGCACGCCGGCGTTTACCTGAACCGACAACGACACCGATACCGAGCTTAACCTCACCGACCGTGTTTACATCAGCGCCCTGACCACGCCCAGACTGCATCACGTGTCCAGAAATACCAAATTCACTTCATTATGATCATCGCTGCGTACTAAATGCGCAATGCACATTCTTCGTGAAAGCCCAAAACCTTTTCAAGGCAATTTAAAATAGTAAGTTTCCTTGGCTCGTCCGTTTTTCATTAAATATAACTTTCCTGAAATGTATATTTTAGTAACAACAACAACAACAACAACAAAAAGAATAGTCGGAAAATATGCAAATACTGCATCTGTCTAATTCTCAAACTTCGGTGATTCTTAGACTACGGGCACTTATGTTCTTTGATCATATTGTATGAAAAACAGAAAAAAGGGGAAATTTCACACTTTTATAGTTATCTTTACAATGAAAGTGTGTTAAGAAATTAGTTCTAGTAGTCTATGATGACTTATTCACCTTTTTTCAGCATCATTATATGCAAATATTGCCGTTTTGTGCTTGTCCCACACCCAGACTTTTGATCTTCAATGATAAAAATGAATGGTAAAGAAACGTTTTTTTAATGTTTTAAAATATCTCTGAATAAAATATCAGTAAAATAATCAAAACATAATCGGGGTATTCAATGTCATACAACTGTTGTGATTTTTTTAAACAAAATGTAGTTGTCCCACACTATTGCCGTAATTTCCACCACAACACTGTAATGTCCCTTTAAACAGTTTGTATGAAAGATTGTTTGGGTAGTTTCTATGGAGATAAACAGTGACATCAGAGCACATGTATATAGCGCCAAATCACAACAAACAGTTGCCCCAAGGCGCTTTATATTGTAAGGCAATGGTGTGGTGGAAATTACATTTACAAGGCCAATAGTGCCCGTAGTTAAAGAATCACCCCAGAATGCTTAAATCTGCTATGTTAAACTACAAGTAATAAATCTGTGTACTAAACATAAACATTATTGGGGTATTTTTAAGCATTGGTAGTTGTAAAAGTAACTGGATTCCTTCTAAATATCAAAATCAGAAAAAAAAACAAAAAACGGTAATGGTAATGCTAACTCTCACCATAGCTTTTCTCTCTCCCTCAAGGTGCTTTGTTTAAATTTGTAAGCCCTCTTCCTAAAGATGCCTTCAATGAAGGTAGAGTGAATTTATCTCACTGAGCTAACCTCTTGCAATATACTACCATTGTTATAAAATGGTCACACATGTTTTCCGCTGTACATTTCACTGGACATTTCAGATTTTTGAATATGGGTCTATGCGATGCACTCTTTTACTACCATAATTTTGGTTTATGTATTTTGCATTATGAATATTGTACATGGCATTAGGACTTTTATTTTGAAAATTCTCAAGAATAGTTTTGTTGGTTCTGCTGATGCACCTCGTTTTTTTTTTTTTTTTTTTTTTTTTTTACATTAAGAAGAGGCAGAAGCGATACATTCTGTACATGAAAAATATGATATACGTCACTAAATTATTTTCCCAGCTGCACCATCAACCTCACCTTGCACTCGAAGAAGACATGGGAGAGACTGCATCAAGTGGTATTATATATAACGGCTGAGTGGATCCTTGTCATTTGATTGGTGCTTTGTATGTCACATGACATGGATTATTCGTCCCATTTGTGTTGCGTTGCATTTAGAGTGCAGCTTGGTTCCATTTAGCATGCAAATTTGGTTCCATATGTTTGGTACCATTGCACTCTGCGTACACACACAACGTGCACTCACACACACAAAACAAATCCAATGCGGTGTAAGCAGTCTGGAGGCATGAAGAGCTGTAGGAGGAAGTTAGAATGAAAAGCTGGTCTAATTTCTGATGTGATTTTTTTCGCTGCACTGAGGAAGTACACTCTTTTTTTTTTTTTGTAATTACACAAAGTTCGTGCACGGCTTCACGGATGATGTCGTCAGAATTATTTTTGAACTCATATTTGAAGTTTGTGTTGGATTGTTGATGTCAGAGCAGCAGTGATGCACCAAAGCAGGGCAAATTTATGATGTGATTTTTCGCTGGAGTGAGGAAGTACACAAACTCTTTTTCTTTTTTGGGGGGGGGGGACACAAAGTCAGTGCAGTGGTGCACCAAAATGTAAGTCCCTTTTCTGTTGTTTATAAATTAATATAATATCAAATGACAAGGATCTATTTTAGCCATTATATAAACCAATGAATGTTTTTACATTCTTTCAATGGAACGAATATTTAATTCAGTGGAAGCTGGAACATACCATTCAATGAGGAAGATTTCCCTTCCTGAAATAGTCCTACCATTGAACTCATAAACATTCATTATTTGTATACCACGGCCTCAACACAAACTGAGTCTGCACCACTTCGACAGCACATGGTACCACAAGCTCTGGAATTATAGCTGATGACCCTGCGCAGTGGCCATGAGTCCAAACTGACAGTGTGCGCTGTTAAATTGTTAGAAAAGAACGAGTGCAAATCACAGATATTGAATTCCCCAAAAATTCTGAAAATCCACCTCAAGAGAATTACAGAACCATTAAAATGGTGAGAAAATTCATTGATCATGGGTGGTATATTCCATGAGCACAGATCCGGTTTTGTTTCCCTTGCAGTGTTTTTGGAAAGTGTGAAGTATATTGGATAAGGAAAATGCAGATCTGTTCTAAATTCACTGTTTGTTGTATTAAATTACATAAATTTGCACAGGATGGTGGTGGGGGTTTTGTAAATGTTCAGATGCACTGTCACAGAAATACTTTATTGATGTGTGAGCTTAAACAGGATGTCTATGCTGTGGTTGGTGTAGGCTTTGGGTGGACAGGGTGGGGTGGTGATGTGTGGGGGGCTCCAAGTCCATTTTTGCTTGGGGTTCCCAAATGCCTTGAAACCGCCCTGCAAGTCTGTCGAAATCTGATTGTGTTGTTTGTGTTTATGGTATTTTAGTTTGGTTGGTGGTCATATGAGTAAATGTGGCTATTGTGGGTTTTGCCTTGTTTCTTTGGTAATGATAGTCATGTGGGTCATATGATACATATATGTGATACTGTGTTTTATTGTGTGCAGTGGCTATCCTTATGCAGCCATATTGAGAAAATGCGAGTCTACTCATATGTAGCACTCCTGATTGGTCAGTGAGGTTACGTATATACTTTTACTTTTTTCTGTTCTTATGTAAGGCCAAAATTAGCTTTTGAAGTGACAATCTGAAACAATTTAACTGGTTCTAAAATATTTCGTAATTACTTATGGTCATTAGAGCTGAAACAACAAATCGAGTTAATCGATTATTAAAATAGTTGTCAGCTAATTTAGTCATCAATTAGTTGCTAAATAACTTTGTTTTACCGCAAACGTTTCGTTTCTTCCATATAATCAGCCGAGCTTTGCTTTGAATCTTGAACCAATGAAGGAGTGCTTCGAGCTGCTGCTTCATTGGTTTCATTTATTTCGCTTTATCTTAATTTTTCCTCACTAAAACCCTAAAGAGCATATGTCTGTGAGGAATATTTACCTTTTTTTATGTTAAACTAACCTGTTATGGGCTTCTGAAACAGTTGCTAGATGTATTTTATGCTAACGCCGATGCTAACATGTTAGCATGTCTATGGCGTTTTCAATGTTAAAGTTAACATTAAGCTGCTGGCATTTCAGCATGTCTGTGCATTTGTTTTCTGTATAATAATTAATGGCTCAGCGTTTGTTGTCGTAAAAGAGTCAAATGTATTACAAATTATAATATTTTAAAATTTATTTTATTTATATATTAATAATGGCAACAATAATAATAGTAATAATAATAATGCTACAAGTTTAGAGAAAGAGACATGAGTCACATGTGTCATTGTGAAATGACCACATAGTTTACAAGTTACACAGAGAATGTTGCACATATAATGACTCAGGCTACAGTTTTTGATTTAGGTTTTATTGTTAACTGGTTATGCTAATTGCTCATTTGCAGCAACAAAAATACCTCTTTTTTTCACCATATGTTTTATATGTTTCAATGTTGTTTTATGGCAACTCAGCACTTTGATAAAGTAATGTCATTTGAAATAATTATTTTTGTTCTTTATTATAAACTGTTTTATTCTTTATTATTTTATATTTCAACAGCCAAGGGACATTTGACGATTTGTTGATTTTCAAGTATTTTAAGTTTTCAAATAATGTTCTGTTGTTAAATAAAGTGATGGAAAAATTGTTTCCCTGGCACATTTTTAAAAAATTCCCCGCTAATCCGATTAATCGTGAAACCCCATCAGATTCATTGATGATCCAAATAATCGTTTGTTGCAGCCCTAATGGTCATGATGATTACCAATTATGTATTTTATACTAGAAGCAGAAAAAGAAAATGCTTAATATAAATGGGACACAAACCCAGGCTCTTTGGTTGAGAATCCCATGCCCAACCACCAACACCACAGTGACTCACACTCTGCAATGGCTCCTAACTTGAACTTCTCATCCATACTAAGCCCCTTCGGCTGCGCCCTTGTTTTCTCTTGGGGTCGTCACAGCAGATCTGAGGTAAACCTGCATGTTGATTTGGCATAACTTTTACACTGGATGCCTTTCCTTTGGCAGGGGTGGGGTTTGAACCAGGAACCTTTCGCACTAAAACCAAGCACACTAAACATTTGTCCACCACCCCTGCCAGGTACAAATGGCTATGAGATAAAAAAAACAAAAAACAAAAAAAAAAAAAACCCAGCTAACCACTGCCACAACCAAAAGGCACTAGTATGCAGACAATATTGACCACTAGAGGGCAGTAAAGTATTACTCGTGTTTTTAAACATAACCATTTCTACTTGATAAATATCATTAATACCATTTTTGATGTATATGCTTTTTCAATAAAAAGACAAACTATAGCAGCAATCTTTAAAAAAAAAAAAATTCTGATTCAGATTTTTTTCTGAACTTGATGTTGAGTTCTTCCAGTGAAGCAGGACACTATTCCACTCATGTCTGCTTGTTAATATCATTACCAGGGGATTCATGCAGAGCCAGTTCAGGACGTGGCTGTGAGGAGACCAAAGCCTCAGCCAGGAGTGTCTGCAAATCAACACTATCAAACACACACAGGTGATGATGACACTATTAAACTGTTGGTTTGTGTATAATGTGTACTGCTGTATGTTGCCACTTATTGTTCAGATCAGTGCAGTAAATAAAACAGTGAAGTCAGCGGTTTTCAAGAACAACTGTTGATGTCAGAATCGAAAATCAAAACAAGTGGCAAAAGATGCGTGGAAGATCAGTGAATTTAACACTTATTAATGTATTCATGTTGCGTAATTTATTTCAGGACCCCACTCTGACACATTATTGTCTCTTGGTGAAGGAGTGAAGAGCCTCAGACTGTAATCACTGATCTCCTCGGTGTTGCGTGGCCTGTCTGAGCTCTCCATGGTGGACTGGACCTGTGCCACGAGGTTCAGCCCGTCATACCAGTGTCACTGCAGAAAGCTACACAATAACTACAAACCAGAAAACATTGGTCTCCACTTCTCAGCTGTACATTTAGGAGCTTACCAATTGTAAATAATAATAATAATAATAAACTGACATGTTATAAAATTATTAAAAGTTTACGAAATGTTAGTGTTATTCACAAATGTTAAATAAAAATTTTACATCTCAAATGAGTGATTCTTCTCATACTCAGTATTCACATATAACTAACTATGTACAATAGAACAGAACTAAGCCAATATACTAACTATTTACACTAAAGCTGTGTGATCTATGTGCAGAGTTGTGCAAAAGTACGGAGGTTTGATTCTGGGGGTGAATTCACACTGTAATATTTGAAAGAAGACAAAAAATGATGCTTTATTCAGCAGGAATATAGTCTTTCAAATTAAGTCATCCCTGGAAGTTGGTCATCACACAGCAGTTGGTCCAGAGCTGGTTGACTGTCCCAGACGGGCAGAGGGAGAGCACGTTCCCAGACACGGTCAGAGGGAAGAGCGCGTTCCCAGACACGGTTAGAGGGAAGAGTGCGTTCCCAGACACGGTTAGAGGGAAGAGTGTGTTCCCAGACATGGTCAGGGGAAGCGCGTGTTCCCAGACACGGTTAGAGAGAAGAGTGCGTTCCCAGACACGGTTAGAGAGAAGATTGCGTTCCCAGACACGGTTAGAGGGAAGAGTGCGTTCCCAGACACGGTTAGAGGGAAGAGTGCGTTCCCAGACACGGTTAGAGGGAAGAGCGCCTTCCCAGACACGGTCAGGGGAAGCGCGTGTTCCCAGACACGGTTAGAGGGAAGAGTGCGTTCACAGACACTGTTAGAGGGAAGAGCGCGTTCCCAGACACGGTTAGAGGGAAGAGCGCGTTCCCAGACACGGTTAGAGGGAAGAGTGTGTTCCCAGACACGGTCAGGGGAAGCGCGTGTTCCCAGACACGGTTAGAGAGAAGAGTGTGTTCCCAGACACGGTCAGGGGAAGAGTGTGCTCCCAGATGTGATACTCCTTCAGTCTGCAAATGGCTCGTTTCACAAGGATTCGAAATCAGGTGACTTTTCGGGTTTTCAGAGCATTTTCTTTGCTGAGCTGTGCCGTGGTTATGAGTGAAATTAATTAATTTATATTATTTCAGTAACAATTATCTGCACATTTTGAAAACCTTAATATCAACGGTCACAAGTTTCATTTGAAATGTTGATTTTGTGTCCTGCCCATGGGTCATCTTTAAGGGTGGTAAAATCTTTATCCGGCTCCTTTACTTCAGCCTCCAGCTGCTGTCTGCAGCATCCAGTGCACCTGTATGAGATGAGAGAAAATAATGAAAATGAGAAAGCTTTCTACAGCTCAATATTTACCTTTACTTGCTAGCGTTACACGAATACTGTTTATATTAGTTTTACTTTACTACTTTACTTTTATTTTACTATTAATTATTAACACATGGCATTTTAAACTGTACCTGTATACTATGCTGGCTGGATGTTGTGATTTTTATTTTCTTTATTGAACTCCGCATGTGTGTGTGTGTGTGTGTGTGTGTGTGTGTGTGTGTGTGTGTGTGTGTGTGTGTGTGTGTGTGTGTATATATATATATATAGTATGTGTATACATATGCTCAACAAAAATATAAATGCAACACTTTTGGTTTTGCTCCCATTTTGTATGAGATGAACTCAAAGATCTAAAACTTTTTCCACATACACAATATCACATTTCCCTCAAATATTGTTCACAAACCAGTCGAAATCTGTGATAGTGAGCACTTCTCCTTTGCTGAGATAATCCATCCCACCTCACAGGTGTGCCATATCAAGATGCTGATTAGTGCACAGGTGTGCCTTAGACTGCCCACAATAAAAGGCCACTCTGAAAGGTGCAGTTTTATCACACAGCACAATGCCACAGATGTCGCAAGATTTGAGGGAGCGTGCAATTGGCATGCTGACAGCAGGAATGTCAACCAGAGCTGTTGCTCGTGTATTGAATGTTCATGTCTCTACCATAAGCCGTCTCCAAAGTCGTTTCAGAGAATTTGGCAGTACATCCAACCAGCCTCACAACCGCAGACCACGTGTAACCACACCAGCCCAGGACCTCCACATCCAGCATGTTCACCTCCAAGATCATCTAAGACCAGTCACTCGGACAGCTGCTGAAACAATCGGTTTGCATAACCAAAGAATTTCTGCACAAACTGTCAGAAACCGTCTCAGGGAAGCTCATCTGCATGCTCGTCGTCCTCATCGGGGTCTCGACCTGACTCCAGTTCGTTGTCGTAACCAACTTGAGTGGGCAAATGCTCACATTCGCTGGCGTTTGGCACGTTGGAGAGGTGTTCTCTTCACGGATGAATCCCGGTTCACACTGTCCAGGGCAGATGGCAGACAGCGTGTGTGGCATCGTGTGGGTGAGCGGTTTTCTGATGTCAATGTTGTGGATCGAGCGGCCCATGGTGGCGGTGGGGTTATGGTATGGGCAAGGCGTCTGTTATGGACGAAGAACACAGGTGCATTTTATTGATGGCATTTTGAATGCACAGAGATACCGTGACGAGATCCTGAGGCCCATTGTTGTGCCATACATCCAAGAACATCACCTCATGTTGCAGCAGGATAATGCACGGACCCATGTTGCAAGGATCTGTACACAATTCTTGGAAGCTGAAAATGTCCCAGTTCTTGCATGGCCGGCATACTCACCGGACATGTCACCCATTGAGCATGTTTGGGATGCTCTGGACCGGCGTATACGACAGCGTGTATCAGTTCCTGCCAATATCCAGCAACTTCGCACAGCCATTGAAGAGGAGTGGACCAACATTCCACTATTGACAACCTGATCAACTCTATGCGAAGGAGATGTGTTGCACTGCATGAGGCAAATGGTGGTCACACCAGATACTTGAGGCATTATTGGGATCAATCAAAGATAGACAGGCAAATAAAACATACCTGGCTGAGGATCCGAATGGTCATGTTGTGTCCACTTCGTCTTCACACAGCAGATGATGCACTTTTGGAGACTTCTGTCACTCAGGAAAGAGTGAAAGCTGAGGTTTGTTTGTTTGTTTGCTGGAATTGCAGAGCGGCACGGGGCCAGCAGGACCTTTCCTTTTAGTGGTTGCAAATAAAGTTAATTTTGATGGAGTATCTAAACCACCGTAGGGGTGAATAGCGCCACCCGGTGTAGAGAAGAAGGCTTCTGATACTTATATCACTTTGTAAACATTTGTTTACAGTTAAATTCCACAATTCTTTCCTGAGTAATTGTTTCAAAAGAAATTATTTTAATATAGCCATTAATTTTTTATTTTTTATTTTTATTTATTTATTTATTTATTTTGGTTTGGTTGCCATGGGTGACACCTGATGTCAAATTGCTCCAACGTCATTTTTCACTCAGCAGTGGTTAACACTTAGTTCACACAACTAGTTAGCAGTTGGATGTGCTTGGAACAACAATAATAACTGGACATTTTCACCTGTCTACAGCAAAGTAAAAAAAAAAAAATTAAATATTCACACCACTTGTTTTCTGTTTATTAGCTTTTACAGTTCAAGAAAAAACATATAGTTGTGATTGGCAAACTGATAAAACCTTTCAAAATAACTAATAAATAAATAAATAGTAATAAATCAAGCACAGCAGACGCCTTCAATAATTATTTCAGATTATTGTGAACATTCAAAATCTCTTTCTCTGCGTTTTGGATAACTTGATGCTGTCTGTGTGTCGTTCAAGTAAATAAAGACAGAGACAGACGGGACATTTATTCAGATACTATAACTGTTTGCTGGTTAAAATGCGTTGAATTGAGCAGTATTTTAGACATTAGATTTTTAAAATAGAATGGAAAGGATTTGTCAAATAATTTATGTTTTAGATTTAAAGTTACATAGATTTAAAAATATTCTGTCATGTTAAAATAATTTGGAGAAATTAAAGTGATATTCCACCAAGTAACTGCAGATTTACTTTTACTTTTACTAGTTTGACTTCATCCATCAGTGGGGCATAAAGGCCACATTCTATGTGTGATGTGACGCAGATGATAATTTTCACTTTCTCCATCTCCAACTTTCGTTTTGTCAGTTTCCAATTTCAATTTCTTTTTTTTTTTCCTTCATTTATAGCGGCAAATCACAACAAAGTTGCATCAAGGCGCTTCACACAACCCCTAGAGCAAGCACACAGGTGACAGTGGTAAGAAAAGGAAATAATGAATAAAAGTTTCAGCTTGTTTGTTTGTTTCTTTGTTTATCTCTGAATTTGTTTTTCCACAGATGGAAGATCTTGAACTTTTTCAGAAGACTCTCCGAGCCATCCTCCAGATGAACAAGGGGCGACTGTCACTGAGCCGACTGAAATCAGAATACAAGCTGCTGACAGGAGAACACATCGCCTTCAGACGCATGGGACACAGAACGCTGATGTCACTGCTTCTCACCATGCCCTCCATCATCCACATGGAGCAAAATCGATTTGGAGAGGTTAGTGATTTGTTTGGATCAAATGGTCAACTTGATCAGTGTTTGTCAGCCACATTTCAGAAAGAAAGAACTTTTTAAACATGCAAATTTCTGCCAAACACACACACACACACACACACACACACACACACACACACACACACACACACACACACACACACACACACACACACACACACACACACACACACACACACACACACACACACACACACAAAATCATTTTTAAAATTCACAACTGAAGAATTCGGATCAACCCCCAAGGATCAATTTCACTGTTCTGTTCTACAGCCCAAATGCTTCTGAAATAAAGAGTCAAACTTTACTAATTTTGGGCCACCGAGAATGAAAATGTTTGAAATTGTTGATTGACTGTAGTTTTAAGAAATGCTACTATTGTGCTACTAAGGATTAATATATAACCCTTTTGCTGATTTTAAAGTGTTCCAAAAAGAGAGGTGAAATATTATACAAACAGTCAGAGAAACATAAAAAAGACATATGTTTATAATTTTTCATGAAAACAATACACAATATAATAATACAATATAATACTAGAAGCACTCAGAGAGTGCAAACCTCCGCCAAGGCCATGGGGTCACTGACGCCATAACATCTACACGCCGTGGAATCACTGAACCTAAAAAAGTGTAACAATGATGTTTGCTCAGTAGTAAAAAAAAAGTTTCATCTGCTGTGACTGGATAGTAAGTATCCTTAGCGCTTGGCATCACAGTTTATTGCAACTTGCACCTTTCCCAGAAGCTACTGTCATCTGAGCACTGATATTGATATTGCATGTGCTTATAGACAAAAACAAATCATAGACAAAATTCAATTTATTATTCAACTAAACTACAAATATATGAATTTATTAACATTTTGTGAAACACTTCTCTAAACAAGGCCATAGGGTCACTGACCCTAAAGAGATTCCCTCCTTGGCACAGTGATCTATTTCTTTTTGTCTCTTTCTCTAAAATTGTATATAATAATCATTAGATTATTAATATATAAACAAAAATAAATGTAATAAATATTACAATTTGAAAACAAATGCACCCGAACGTGATGACAGCTGCAACTGCTTAACGCTAACTTTTAACACTGAAAATGCCATAGACATGCTAACATGTTAGCATCGTGATCCGGATCACCACTAAAATTTAATCACTTGTTCCTCTTGTCATTTCCAACCACTCCACAAAATTTCATCAAAATTTTTGAGTTATTCTGCTAACAGACAGACAAACAAACAAACGCGACCGAAAACATAACCTCCTTGGCGGAGGTAACAATATAATTATGTAGACACAAAATATAAAACCTAGTATATCTTGGAAACAGTAGCCAATTATCCATTGTTATTGTCATATTTGAATTCAACATGCCAAAATCCATAATAAATAGCACATTTTATTTCTGAAGCAGACAACTTCAAAATATTTGTATACCAGTGTTTACTATTAAATGTGAAGATTTTTCTTGCCTTTTGTTTTACCAACATTAATTGTGAGACTCAGAAATCTTAAACAGAAACTCCAATGTAGATAGTATCTGTTCTTAATTTTAGCAGCATATTTCATTCCTTTTATTACCTCCGCCAAGGAGGTTACGTTTTCGGTCGCGTTTGTTTGTTTGTCTGTTTATCAGCAGGATAACTCAAAACGTTTTGAACGGATTTTGATGAAATTTTGTGGAGTGGTTGGAAATGACAAGAGGAACAAGTGATTAAATTTTAGTGGTGATCTGGATCACGATCCGGATCCCGATGCTAACGTGTTAGCATGTCTATGGCATTTTCAATGTTAAAAGTTAGCATTAAGCAGTTGCAGCTGTCATCATGTTCGGGTGCATTTGTTTTCAAATTGTAATATTTCTTACATTTATTTTTGTTTATATATTAATAATCTAATGATTATTATATACAATTTTAGAGAAAGAACAAAAAGAAATAGATCACTGTGCCAAGGAGGGAATCTCTTTAGGGTCAGTGACCCTATGGCCTTGTTTAGAGAAGTGTTTCATAAATGTTAAAAAAAAATCATAGATTTCCAGTTTAGCTGAATAATACATTGAATTTTGTCTCTTATTTGTTTTTGTCTATAAGCACATGCAATATCAATATCAGTGCTCAGATGATAGTAGCTTCTGGGAAAGGTGCAAGTTGCAATAAATTGTGATGATACATGCTATCCAGTCACAGCAAATGAAACTTTTTTTTACTACTGAGTAAACATCATTGTTAGACTTTTTTAGGTTCAATGATTCCACGGCATGTAGATGTTATGGCGTCAGTGACCCCATGGCCTTGGCGGAGGTTTGCACTCTCTGAGTGCTTCTAGTTTGAGGAATAAAATCATTTCTGACACTTCTCTTGTCAAACGTAAGCAACTTCAGGTTGATTACATCAAATCTGATCCAAAAACTACATGGTCTTGAAGTGAAACTTGTATCAAACCCTGTAAATTCACTTTTAAGTTTCTTCTTGAAAGAACTGAACCAAACCTCTGAATGCTGAAGTCTTTATTGGATAATGGAAGTTGGGATGATTCACCGTAAACGGAAGAAATCAGACTTCAGTCACATTAAGCAAGGAAAACCAAAGAAAGGACAAAACAGACTGACTGAAGAACCTTCATGTGTCCAATGGTGGACAAATTTCTATATACTTACTGCCTGTTGAATATTTTTCACATCAGAATTAAATTTCCAATTTGTTTACTAACCATCAGATGCTGAAGGTTCCAACCTCACACAGAGGAAAGTGATGAAATTGGGACTGTAGCTTCTGTTTCACAACATATCTATAAGACAAGGTGCATAAAATAAACAGCTAGCAGCATAAAATTATGAAGAATAGCTGAAATATTTTGACAAATGAACTTGATATGCTGAACGCAGCAGCTGGTGTCTCACATCAAGATTACAGCCAACATGTGAAAATAAATGTTTGTGATTTTTAACTTAGTACCCTGATAAAACAATATGTGCCATTATGACACCATCCAATATCTATATAATTACACCAAATACTGATATTTTACTGGTGGTCGTGGTCGTGGATTATGCACATCAATGTTTGTTTTTGACTCTTTTGCAGATGATGTGCTTTTCTTCCACGGAGCCCCAGACAGCCAACATGAGAAGCCCTAAGCAGGTCTCCAAGGAGATGAACCGACCACACCAGATCCACAGCGATGTGAGGGTCAGACCAGCAGCACTGCGAGTACTCAACGGTAAATTTTGTTTTGGAATATAATCTTTTAAAGGGGAACTGTGGGATTTTTCAACCTGAGCATTGCTTTTTATACATTTTTAGATTCAACATTTCACTTGGGACAAAAATGATTTTAACTGTTCCATTGTGGGGTTGGAACAATGTAACGGTAAGGGGCAAGCTCAAAGCTAACCCCTTAATGTCAGGACAGAATCAGAGAAAGTCTAATTAGAAACATCTGGTCGGCTGAAGAGACTTTCTATGGATGTACACTTGTGCATGTTTTTCTCATTAAACGTCAAAAAATGTTCTTTAAAATGAAGGTGGCCAAGCGGTTTGTGCACTTGTTTCCGGCGCGTAGGGTTGTTGGTTCAAGGCCACCCCAGCTGGTTTTCCATGTGGCCTTAAACACTTGCGGCTCCATTGTGGATCTGCTGTGACGACCTGAGGACAAAGGGAGAAATGTGCATGGGTGCAATTTGGTTGGGGATGGGGGGACATGTCCCCCCCACCTTTTCAACCGGGGGGACAGAATATGGTATGTCCCCCCACCTTGTGACATATATGTGTGTACTTGAAACATGCTATGCCAGTCTTATGTGCAAACCATGTCAGTCTTATGTGCAAAACCATGTCAGAGTAGTATCTTTTTTCTGCAAGTTTGTATTTTTAGCAGCATTGACTTGTTTACAACACCTCTTTCTTGTTTGTCACATTCTGAATTTTCTGGGACTGCATTTGCCCAGATTTGAAACCAAAAATAGTTGCCTCTAGGGACTAGTGTCTACACATAAGTATCAATGGACCATATGCTAATTTACTATTTCTGAAAATTAGAAAAGGAAATCAGAAAAGCTATCTGGGACCTCAGAAAGCCCATCTGCAATTATTGCTTGATCTCCAAAATCAGTCTATGCAAGCAAAATTATGTGTTGTGAGAGTGTAGGAACACGGACCCACAACAGGGGGCGCAAATGAACGGACAATGGAGGAAGTCAAATAACAACACTTTACTGTTGTGAATGAGCACAACAAACACGGTAGGTCACAATAGTATGCAATGAAGTCAATTTACAGAACGTGTCATGTGGGCAGAACCGGAACCACACGATTTCCTCTGCCACCGAACCCCGGGAATACTGGAGCCGCCAAGTCCCGAACTCCCAGGTGGCCACTGCCTCCGCTTGTCGGATCTGGTACTGCTGGCGAGGAACAAAAACAGTTAGATGTAGGTACACGTATGGTGGGAAATCCACCTCCACCTCTCGTCAAAAAGTCTGCTGTCAAAAAACACAAAGCAACAATATTCTTCTGTCGAAAAGACAACTTGATTGGCTGAGCTCGTTACCTCCTAAGCATAGCGATATCTCGGCAAAGAAGTGGAGATGTAGTCCTGCTGATATACGATTGAAGATCAGATGATTGGTGACAGCTGTCACAGGTAATAAGTGACAGCTGTCACCCCGGCTGCTCCTGTGAGGCGGCGGCGCCCTCTTGTGCCTGGAGCCCGCACTCCAGGCAGGGTGCCCTCTGGTGGTTGTGGGCCAGCAGTACCTCCTCTTCAGCGGCCCACACAACATTATGTTCAGTATGAGTGTTGTCATTAGTGCCACTTCGAAAATTAAATTCATGATAAGTAATTTATCCTAAACTTATGATCTGTTGTTTTCTCTGGGCCCCTCCCCAGTCGGACCGGGAGTGACATGTTTAGCCGCATGTTCTCCTTGAATTGCTGGCTGTCTGAGTGGTGTCCAAAAAATGAGGTGGGCTTCATAGATAATTGGCAAAGCTTCTGGGGAAAACCTGGTCTTGTTAGGAGAGACGGCATCCATCCCACTTTGGATGGAGCAGCTCTCATTTCTAGAAATCTGGCCAATTTTCTTAAACCCTCCAAACCGTGACTATCCAGGGTTGGGACCAGGAAGCAGAGTTGTAGTCTTATACACCTCTCTGCAGCTTCTCTCCCCCTGCCATCCCCTCATTACCCCATCCCCGTAGAGACGGTGTCTGCTCCCAGACCACCAATAACCAGCAAAAATCTATTTAAGCATAAAAATTCAAAAAGAAAAAATAATATAGCACCTTCAACTGCACCACAGACTAAAACAGTTAAATGTGGTCTATTAAACATTAGGTCTCTCTCTTCTAAGTCCCTGTTAGTAAATGATATAATAATTGATCAACATATTGATTTATTCTGCCTAACAGAAACCTGGTTACAGCAGGATGAATATGTTAGTTTAAATGAGTCAACACCCCCGAGTCACACTAACTGTCAGAATGCTCGTAGCACGGGCCGGGGCGGAGGATTAGCAGCAATCTTCCATTCCAGCTTATTAATTAATCAAAAACCCAGACAGAGCTTTAATTAATTTGAAAGCTTGACTCTTAGTCTTGTCCATCCAAATTGGAAGTCCCAAAAAACAGTTTTATTTGTTATTATCTATCGTCCACCTGGTCGTTACTGTGAGTTTCTCTGTGAATTTTCAGACCTTTTGTCTGACTTAGTGCTTAGCTCAGATAAGATAATTATAGTGGGCGATTTTAACATCCACACAGATGCTGAGAATGACAGCCTCAACACTGCATTTAATCTATTATTAGACTCTATTGGCTTTGCTCAAAATGTAAATGAGTCCACCCACCTCTTTAATCATATCTTAGATCTTGTTCTGACTTATGGTATGGAAATAGAAGACTTAACAGTATTCCCTGAAAACTCCCTTCTGTCTGATCATTTCTTAATAACATTTACATTTACTCTGATGGACTACCCAGCAGTGGGGAATAAGTTTCATTACACTAGAAGTCTTTCAGAAAGCGCTGTAACTAGGTTTAAGGATATGATTCCCTCTTTATGTTCTCTAATGCCATATACCAACACAGTGCAGAGTAGCTACCTAAACTCTGTAAGTGAGATAGAGTATCTCATCAATAGTTTTACATCCTCATTGAAGACAACTTTGGATGCTGTAGCTCCTCTGAAAAAGAGAGCTTTAAATCAGAAGTGCCTGACTCCGTGGTATAACTCACAAACTCGCAGCTTAAAGCAGATAACCCGTAAGTTGGAGAGGAAATGGCATCTCACTAATTTAGAAGATCTTCACTTAGCCTGGAAAAAGAGTCTGTTGCTCTATAAAAAAAGCCCTCCGTAAAGCTAGGACATCTTTCTACTCATCACTAATTGAAGAAAATAAGAACAACCCCAGGTTTCTTTTCAGCACTGTAGCCAGGCTGACAAAGAGTCAGAGCTCTATTGAGCTGAGTATTCCATTAACTTTAACTAGTAATGACTTCATGACTTTCTTTGCTAACAAAATTTTAACTATTAGAGAAAAAATTACTCATAACCATCCCAAAGACGTATCGTTATCTTTGGCTGCTTTCAGTGATGCCGGTATTTGGTTAGACTCTTTCTCTCCGATTGTTCTGTCTGAGTTATTTTCATTAGTTACTTCATCCAAACCATCAACATGTTTATTAGACCCAATTCCTACCAGGCTGCTCAAGGAAGCCCTACCATTATTTAATGCTTCGATCTTAAATATGATCAATCTATCTTTGTTAGTTGGCTATGTACCACAGGCTTTTAAGGTGGCAGTAATTAAACCATTACTTAAAAAGCCATCACTTGACCCAGCTATCTTAGCTAATTATAGGCCAATCTCCAACCTTCCTTTTCTCTCAAAAATTCTTGAAAGGGTAGTTGTAAAACAGCTAACTGATCATCTGCAGAGGAATGGTCTATTTGAAGAGTTTCAGTCAGGTTTTAGAATTCATCATAGTACAGAAACAGCATTAGTGAAGGTTACAAATGATCTTCTTATGGCCTCGGATAGTGGACTCATCTCTGTGCTTGTTCTGTTAGACCTCAGTGCTGCTTTTGATACTGTTGACCATAAAATTTTATTACAGAGATTAGAGCATGCCATAGGTATTAAAGGCATTGCGCTGCGGTGGTTTGAATCATATTTGTCTAATAGATTACAATTTGTTCATGTAAATGGGGAATCTTCTTCACAGACTAAAGTTAATTATGGAGTTCCACAAGGTTCTGTGCTAGGACCAATTTTATTCACTTTATACATGCTTCCCTTAGGCAGTATTATTAGACGGTATTGCTTAAATTTTCATTGTTACGCAGATGATACCCAGCTTTATCTATCCATAAAGCCAGAGGACACACACCAATTAGCTAAACTGCAGGATTGTCTTACAGACATAAAGACATGGATGACCTCTAATTTCCTGCTTTTAAACTCAGATAAAACTGAAGTTATTGTACTTGGCCCCACAAGTCTTAGAAACATGGTGTCTAACCAGATCCTTATGTTGTGTGGGCCGCCAGAAGAGGATGTACTGCTGGCCCACCACCAAAGGGCGCCCTGCCTGAAGTGCGGGCTTCAGGCACGAGAGGGCGCTGCCGCCACGGACACAGCCGGGAGTGACAGCTGTCACTCATTAATTCCTGACAGCTGTCACACATTCTTCATCATCGCACTCCATAAAGACCAGACGTCATCTCCACCTCATCGCCGAGATATCATACTTCATTGGAGGTAATATCCTCAGCCGTTTGTGTCTTTTGCAATATATCTGTATATTGTGCGTGTTTGCAGGAGTACCGGTTCCTTTTTCTGTGGAGGCTGAGTGAGTGCAGGACGGCACTCTTTTCCCCTGAGGAATCACTGCGGTACTCTGCAACATATTGAGTGAGAGGTGGAGGTGGCATTCCCACCGCTGTTGTTACTGGGTGTACACACACCCACACTTGACTGTCTTTGTTCTTCGCCAGCAGTACCAGATCCGACAGTCGGGGACGGTCATCACCTGGGAATTCGGGACTTGGCGGCTCCAGTATTCACCAGGTTCTGTGGGGGCGGAAATCGTGTGGTTCCGGCTCTTCTCAGGACAGACGTCTTCTATCCTCGAGCCTGCCCACACGTCACCTTTGTAATTTGACTGTAATTATATTCTGAGATTGTCTGTATGTTTGTTGTGCACATTTCACAACATTAAATTGTTACCTTTTGGCTCATCTATTGACCGTTCATTTGCGCCCCCTGTTGTGGGTCCGTGTCACTACACTTTCACAACAGGATATCTCGGCCAGCGTCATGGACTCCGAGGGGCGTCACCCGGCTGTTGAACGACCAATGGGAGAGCAGGGAGCGCAGGCGTCTGCAGGAGGCGTGATTGGTGAGCTACAGCACATTCTCACCGCCTTTACGGCTCGGTTGGATCAAATGACCGAGCAAAACATCCTCCTGAACCGCAGGGTGGAGGCTCTCTCTGCGCAGGTGGCGGCGAGCGCTCAGGGCGCTGCTGCAGCTCGTCCTCCTGTCGACCCTGTGCAGAATATGAACGTTCCAGTGGTGGTTCAACAACCCCTCCCACCATCCCCTGAAGCATACATAAGCCCTCCTGAGCCGTACGGAGGTTGTGTGGAGACGTGCGCGGACTTAAAAAAGCAATGTTCGCTCGTCTTCGCACAACATCCCGTCATGTACGCGTCAGATGCTAGTAAAATAGCTTATGTGATTGCTCTGCTTCGGGGTAAAGCATGCGCCTGGGCTACGGCGCTCTGGGAACAGAACTCATGGTTGTTATCAGCATACACTGGGTTTGTGGGGGAGTTCAGAACAGTGTTTGATCACCCTAACAGAGGAGAGACCGCTTCAACTGTGCTGCTGTCAATGAGACAGGGACGCGAGAGCGCAGCCACTTATGCAGTCAACTTCCGCATCGCGGCTGCGAGGTCCGGCTGGAATAACGTTGCGCTCCGCGCTGCCTTCATAAACGGACTGTCGTTGGTTCTGAAGGAGCAGCTGGTAGCTAAGGAGGAACCGCGGGATTTAGATGGGCTTATCGATCTCGTTATACGGTTAGACAATCGGTTGGAGGAACGCCGTCGGGAGCGAGGCGAAGGACGTGACCGGATACGCGCCGCCCCTCTCCCTTCCGGGTTCGAAAAGGCGCCACCCTCCCCACGCTCCACAGCCATAGCGCTCCATGGGGCAACAGCTCCCCCTGCTGACGTTGTTAGGGAAACGCACAGGGCCAAAATGAGGAGGCTGATCCGCGGGGAGTGTTTTCTCTGCAGCTCAAAGGAGCACATACAGAAAAACTGCCCCAAACGGCCAAAACGACAACACTCGCCCTTAGAGACTGGGCTAAGGGGGGGGGGGGGTCAAAACATTCAATTGAGACACACACAGATTGCCACACAACTCCCAGTCACAATCCTGAGCGGGGATTTAATCCTTCAAGCCCCAGCACTGGTGGACACGGGGTCAGAAGGGAATTTGCTAGACAGCAGATGGGCAAGGGAGGTAGGGCTCCCTCTGGTGGCGCTTCCTTCGCCATTGCAGGTTCGGGCACTAGATGGCACCCTCCTCCCTTTACTCACACACAAGACACAACCAGTAACTCTGGTGGTGTCTGGAAACCATCGGGAGGAGATTGAGTTTTTTGTAACTCCTTCTACCTCCCGCGTGATTTTGGGCTTCCCATGGATGTTGAAGCACAATCCCCGGATTGATTGGCCGTCTGGGGTGGTGGTTCAGTGGAGCGAAACCTGCCATCGGGTGTGTTTAGGATCCTCGGTTCCTCCCGGTTTACAGGCTAAGGAGGAGGTCAAAGTCCCTCCCAATCTGACGGCAGTGCCGGTTGAGTACCACGATCTTGCTGATGTCTTCAGCAAGGATCTGGCACTCACCCTTCCCCCGCACCGTCCGTACGATTGTGCCATTGATTTGGTTCCAGGCGCTGAGTTCCCGTCCAGCAGGCTGTACAACCTCTCACGACCTGAGCGTGAATCAATGGAGACCTACATCCGGGACTCATTAGCTGCCGGGCTGATCCGGAACTTCACCTCCCCGATGGGGGCAGGTTTCTTTTTTGTGGGCAAGAAAGATGGCGGACTCCGTCCATGCATTGATTACAGGGAGCTGAATGAGATTACGGTTCGCAATCGATACCCGTTGCCATTGTTGGATTCCGTGTTCACCCCCCTGCATGGAGCCAAAATCTTTACTAAGCTGGATCTTAGAAATGCGTATCACCTGGTTCGGATCCGGAAGGGAGATGAATGGAAGACGGCATTTAACACCCCGTTAGGTCACTTTGAGTACCTGGTCATGCAGTTCGGCCTCACCAACGCCCCCGCGACGTTCCAAGCCTTGGTTAACAACGTCTTGCGGGACTTCCTGCACCGATTCATCTTCGTATATCTGGACGATATTCTCATCTTTTCTCCGGATCCTGAGACCCATGTCCAGCATGTACGTCAGGTCCTGCAGCGGTTATTAGAGAACCGACTGTTTGTGAAGGGCGAGAAGTGCGAGTTTCACCGCACGTCTTTGTCCTTCCTGGGGTTTATCATCTCCTCTAACTCCGTCGCCCCTGATCCGGCCAAGGTTGCGGCGGTGAGAGATTGGCCCCAACCAACAAGCCGTAGGAAGCTGCAACAGTTCCTCGGCTTTGCTAATTTCTATAGGAGGTTCATTAAGGGCTACAGTCAGGTAGTTAGCCCCCTGACAGCCCTGACCTCTCCAAAAGTCCCCTTCACCTGGTCGGATCGGTGCGAAGCCGCGTTCAAGGAGTTGAAACGACGGTTCTCTACTGCGCCAATTTTGGTGCAGCCCGACCCTAGCCGCCAGTTCGTGGTTGAAGTGGACACCTCTGACTCAGGGATAGGAGCCGTGCTGTCCCAGAGCGGAGAGACCGATAAGGTTCTTCACCCGTGTGCCTACTTTTCACGCAGGTTGACCCCGGCTGAACGGAACTATGACGTCGGCAATCGAGAACTCCTTGCGGTGAAAGAGGCTCTTGAGGAGTGGAGACACCTGTTGGAGGGAGCGTCTGTGCCGTTCACGGTTTTCACTGACCATCGGAACCTGGAGTATATCAGGACCGCCAAGCGGCTGAACCCCAGGCAAGCCCGCTGGTCACTGTTCTTCGGGCGTTTTGACTTCCGGATCACCTATCGCCCCGGGACCAAGAACCAGAGGTCGGATGCCTTGTCCCGGGTACACGAAGAGGAGGTCCAAACTGCACTGTTGGATCCACCGGAGCCCATCCTGCCGGAGTCCACTATCGTGGCCACCCTCACCTGGGACGTGGAGAAGATCGTCCGGGAGGCCCTGGCATGGAGCCCGGACCCAGGTACAGGTCCGAAGAACCGTTTATACGTCCCACCAGAGGCCAGAGCTGCAGTCTTGGACTTCTGTCACGGTTCCAAGCTCTCCTGTCATCCAGGGGTGCGAAGGACCGTGGCAGTTGTCCGGCAGCGCTTCTGGTGGGCGTCTATGGAGGCCGACGTCCGGGAGTATATCCAGGCCTGCACCACCTGTGCCAGGGGCAAGGCTGACCACAGGAAGGCCCAAGGACTACTCCAATCGCTTCCTGTGCCTCATCGCCCCTGGTCCCACATCGGCCTGGATTTCGTCACGGGCCTCCCGCCGTCCCAGGGCAACACCACCATCTTCACGATAGTGGACCGATTCTCCCAGGCGGCCCACTTCGTGGCCCTCCCGAAGCTCCCAACAGCCCAGGAGACAGCAGACCTCCTGGTCCACCATGTTGTCCGTCTGCATGGGATACCTACCGACATCGTCTCAGATCGTGGTCCCCAGTTCTCCTCACACGTCTGGAGGAGCTTCTGCAGGGAACTGCGTCCGGGTACCATCCACAGACGAACGGACAGGCAGAGTGGGCCAACCAGGAACTGGAACAGACCCTCCGCTGCGTCACATCCGCGCACCCGACGGCCTGGAGTAACCATCTGGCCTGGATTGAGTATGCGCATAACAGCCAGGTGTCTTCTGCCACCGGCCTCTCCCCATTTGAGGTGTGTTTGGGGTATCAGCCCCCGTTGTTCCCCGTGGTGGAGGGAGAGGTCGGTGTGCCCTCGGTCCAGGCCCACCTGCGGAAGTGCCGTCGGGTGTGGCGCTCCGCCCGTTCTGCCTTGTTGAAGGCCCGGACGAGAGCGAAGACCCATGCAGACCGCCGGCGATCCCCGGCCCCTGCTTACCAGCCCGGGCAGGAGGTGTGGCTGTCCACGAAGGACATCCCCCTCCAAGTGGACTCCCCCAAGTTGAAGGACCGGTACATTGGACCTTTCAAGATCCTCAAAATCCTCAGTCCTGCCGCAGTGAAGCTCCGACTCCCAGCTTCACTGCGGATCCACCCGGTTTTTCATGTGTCCAGACTCAAGCCTCACCACACCTCACCCCTCTGTGCTCCCGGTCCGGCGCCGCCTCCTGCCCGGATCATTGACGGGGAGCCGGCTTGGACAGTGCGCCGGCTCCTGGACGCCCGTCGAATGGGCCGGGGGTTCCAGTATTTGGTGGACTGGGAAGGGTATGGACCCGAAGAACGCTCCTGGGTGAAGAGGAGCTTCATCCTGGACCCGGCCCTCCTGGCCGATTTCTACCGCAGACACCCGGACAAGCCTGGTCGGGCGCCAGGAGGCGCCCGTTGAGGGGGGGGTCCTGTTGTGTGGGCCGCCAGAAGAGGATGTACTGCTGGCCCACCACCAAAGGGCGCCCTGCCTGAAGTGCGGGCTTCAGGCACGAGAGGGTGCTGCCGCCACGGACACAGCCGGGAGTGACAGCTGTCACTCATTAATTCCTGACAGCTGTCACACATTCTTCATCATCGCACTCCATAAAGACCAGACGTCATCTCCACCTCATCGCCGAGATATCATACTTCATTGGAGGTAATATCCTCAGCCGTTTGTGTCTTTTGCAATATATCTGTATATTGTGAGTGTTTGCAGGAGTACCGGTTCCTTTTTCTGTGGAGGCTGAGTGAGTGCAGGACGGCACTCTTTTCCCCTGAGGAATCACTGCGGTACTCTGCAACATATTGAGTGAGAGGTGGAGGTGGCATTCCCACCGCTGTTGTTACTGGGTGTACACACACCCACACTTGACTGTCTTTGTTCTTCGCCAGCAGTACCAGATCCGACAGTCGGGGACAGTGATCACCTGGGAATTTGGGACTTGGCGGCTCCAGTATTCACCAGGTTCTGTGGGGGCGGAAATCGTGTGGTTCCGGCTCTTCTCAGGACAGACGTCTTCTATCCTCGAGCCTGCCCACACGTCACCTTTGTAATTTGACTGTAATTATATTCTGAGATTGTCAGTATGTTCGTTGAGCACATTTCACAACATTAAATTGTTACCTTTTGGCTCATCTATTGACCGTTCATTTGCGCCCCCTGTTGTGGGTCCGTGTCACTACACTTTCACAACACCTTACTCTGGATGGCATTACCCTGACCTCTAGTAATACTGTGAGAAATCTTGGAGTCATTTTTGATCAGGATATGTCATTCAAAGCGCATATTAAACAAATATGTAGGACTGCTTTTTTGCATTTATGCAATATCTCTAAAATCAGAAAGGTCTTGTCTCGGAGTGATGCTGAAAAACTAATTCATGCATTTATTTCCTCTAGGCTGGACTATTGTAATTCATTATTATCAGGTTGTCCTAAAAGTTCCCTAAAAAGCCTTCAGTTAATTCAAAATGCTGCAGCTAGAGTACTAACGGGGACTAGAAGGAGAGAGCATATCTCACCCATATTGGCCTCTCTTCATTGGCTTCCTGTTAATTCTAGAATAGAATTTAAAATTCTTCTTCTTACTTATAAGGTTTTGAATAATCAGGTCCCATCTTATCTTAGGGACCTCGTAGTACCATATCACCCCAATAGAGCGCTTCGCTCTGAGACTGCAGGCTTACTTGTAGTTCCTAGGGTTTGTAAGAGTAGAATGGGAGGCAGAGCCTTCAGCTTTCAGGCTCCTCTCCTGTGGAACCAGCTCCCAATTCAGATCAGGGAGACAGACACCCTCGCTACTTTTAAGATTAGGCTTAAAACTTTCCTTTTTGCTAAATCTTATAGTTAGGGCTGGATCAGGTGACCCTGAACCATCCCTTAGTTATGCTGCTATAGACATAGACTGCTGGGGGGTTCCCATGATGCACTGTTTGTTTCTCTTTTTGCTCTGTATGCACCACTCTGCATTTAATCATTAGTGATCGATCTCTGCTCCCCTCCACAGCATGTCTTTTTCCTGGTTCTCTCCCTCAGCCCCAACCAGTCCCAGCAGAAGACTGCCCCTCCCTGAGCCTGGTTCTGCTGGAGGTCTGCTGCAGCTCGTCCTCCTGTCGACCCTGTGCAGAATATGAACGTTCCAGTGGTGGTTCAACAACCCCTCCCACCATCCCCTGAAGCATACATAAGCCCTCCTGAGCCGTACGGAGGTTGTGTGGAGACGTGCGCGGACTTAAAAAAGCAATGTTCGCTCGTCTTCGCACAACATCCCGTCATGTACGCGTCAGATGCTAGTAAAATAGCTTATGTGATTGCTCTGCTTCGGGGTAAAGCACGCGCCTGGGCTACGGCGCTCTGGGAACAGAACTCACGGTTGTTATCAGCATACACTGGGCTTGTGGGGGAGTTCAGAACAGTGTTTGATCACCCTAACAGAGGAGAGACCGCTTCAACTGTGCTGCTGTCAATGAGACAGGGACGCGAGAGCGCAGCCACTTATGCAGTCAACTTCCGCATCGCGGCTGCGAGGTCCGGCTGGAATAACGTTGCGCTCCGCGCCGCCTTCATAAACGGACTGTTGTTGGTTCTGAAGGAGCAGCTGGTAGCTAAGGAGGAACCGCGGGATTTAGATGGGCTTATCGATCTCGTTATACGGTTAGACAATCGGTTGGAGGAACGCCGTCGGGAGCGAGGCGAAGGACGTGACCGGATACGCGCCGCCCCTCTCCCTTCCGAGTTCGAAAAGGCGCCACCCTCCCCACGCTCCACAGCCATAGCGCTCCGTGGGGCAACAGCTCCCCCTGCTGACGTTGTTAGGGAAACGCACAGGGCCAAAATGAGGAGGCTGATCCGCGGGGAGTGTTTTCTCTGCAGCTCAAAGGAGCACATACAGAAAAACTGCCCCAAACGGCCAAAACGACAACACTCGCCCTTAGAGACTGGGCTAAGGGGGGGGGGGGGGGTCAAAACATTCAATTGAGACACACACAGATTGCCACACAACTCCCAGTCACAATCCTGAGCGGGGATTTAACCCTTCAAGCCCCAGCACTGGTGGACACGGGGTCAGAAGGGAATTTGCTAGACAGCAGATGGGCAAGGGAGGTAGGGCTCCCTCTGGTGGCGCTTCCTTCGCCATTGCAGGTTCGGGCACTAGATGGCACCCTCCTCCCTTTACTCACACACAAGACACAACCAGTAACTCTGGTGGTGTCTGGAAACCATCGGGAGGAGATTGAGTTTTTTGTAACTCCTTCTACCTCCCACGTGATTTTGGGCTTCCCATGGATGTTGAAGCACAATCCCCGGATTGATTGGCCATCTGGGGTGGTGGTTCAGTGGAGCGAAACCTGCCATCGGGTGTGTTTAGGATCCTCGGTTCCTCCCGGTTTACAGGCTAAGGAGGAGGTCAAAGTCCCTCCCAATCTGACGGCAGTGCCGGTTGAGTACCACGATCTTGCTGATGTCTTCAGCAAGGATCTGGCACTCACCCTTCCCCCGCACCGTCCGTACGATTGTGCCATTGATTTGGTTCCAGGCGCTGAGTTCCCGTCCAGCAGGCTGTACAACCTCTCACGACCTGAGTGCGAATCAATGGAGACCTACATCCGGGACTCATTAGCTGCCGGGCTGATCCGGAACTTCACCTCCCCGATGGGGGCAGGTTTCTTTTTTGTGGGCAAGAAAGATGGCGGACTCCGTCCATGCATTGATTACAGGGAGCTGAATGAGATTACGGTTCGCAATCGATACCCGTTGCCATTGTTGGATTCCGTGTTCACCCCCCTGCATGGAGCCAAAATCTTTACTAAGCTGGATCTTAGAAATGCGTATCACCTGGTTCGGATCCGGAAGGGAGATGAATGGAAGACGGCATTTAACACCCCGTTAGGTCACTTTGAGTACCTGGTCATGCCGTTCGGCCTCACCAACGCCCCCGCGACGTTCCAAGCCTTGGTTAACAACGTCTTGCGGGACTTCCTGCACCGATTCATCTTCGTATATCTGGACGATATTCTCATCTTTTCTCCGGATCCTGAGACCCATGTCCAGCATGTACGTCAGGTCCTGCAGCGGTTATTAGAGAACCGACTGTTTGTGAAGGGCGAGAAGTGCGAGTTTCACCGCACGTCTTTGTCCTTCCTGGGGTTTATCATCTCCTCTAACTCCGTCGCCCCTGATCCGGCCAAGGTTGCGGCGGTGAGAGATTGGCCCCAACCAACAAGCCGTAGGAAGCTGCAACAGTTCCTCGGCTTCGCTAATTTCTATAGGAGGTTCATTAAGGGCTACAGTCAGGTAGTTAGCCCCCTGACAGCCCTGACCTCTCCAAAAGTCCCCTTCACCTGGTCAGATCGGTGCGAAGCCGCGTTCAAGGAGTTGAAACGACGGTTCTCTACTGCGCCAATTTTGGTGCAGCCCGACCCTAGCCGCCAGTTCGTGGTTGAAGTGGACGCCTCTGACTCAGGGATAGGAGCCGTGCTGTCCCAGAGCGGAGAGACCGATAAGGTTCTTCACCCGTGTGCCTACTTTTCACGCAGGTTGACCCCGGCTGAACGGAACTATGACGTCGGCAATCGAGAACTCCTTGCGGTGAAAGAGGCTCTTGAGGAGTGGAGACACCTGTTGGAGGGAGCGTCTGTGCCGTTCACGGTTTTCACTGACCATCGGAACCTGGAGTATATCAGGACCGCCAAGCGGCTGAACCCCAGGCAAGCCCGCTGGTCACTGTTTTTCGGGCGTTTTGACTTCCGGATCACCTATCGCCCCGGGACCAAGAACCAGAGGTCGGATGCCTTGTCCCGGGTACACGAAGAGGAGGTCCAAACTGCACTGTCGGATCCACCGGAGCCCATCCTGCCGGAGTCCACTATCGTGGCCACCCTCACCTGGGACGTGGAGAAGATCGTCCGGGAGGCCCTGGCATGGAGCCCGGACCCAGGTACAGGTCCGAAGAACCGTTTCTACGTCCCACCAGAGGCCAGAGCTGCAGTCTTGGACTTCTGTCACGGTTCCAAGCTCTCCTGTCATCCAGGGGTGCGAAGGACCGTGGCAGTTGTCCGGCAGCGCTTCTGGTGGGCGTCTATGGAGGCCGACGTCCGGGAGTATATCCAGGCCTGCACCACCTGTGCCAGGGTCAAGGCTGACCACAGGAAGGCCCAAGGACTACTCCAATCGCTTCCTGTGCCTCATCGCCCCTGGTCCCACATCGGCCTGGATTTCGTCACAGGCCTCCCGCCGTCCCAGGGCAACACCACCATCTTCACGATAGTGGACCGATTCTCCCAGGCGGCCCACTTCGTGGCCCTCCCGAAGCTCCCAACAGCCCAGGAGACAGCAGACCTCCTGGTCCACCATGTTGTCCGTCTGCATGGGATACCTACCGACATTGTCTCAGATCGTGGTCCCCAGTTCTCCTCACACGTCTGGAGGAGCTTCTGCAGGGAACTGCGTCCGGGTACCATCCACAGACGAACGGACAGGCAGAGTGGGCCAACCAGGAACTGGAACAGACCCTCCGCTGCATCACATCCGCGCACCCGACGGCCTGGAGTAACCATCTGGCCTGGATTGAGTATGCGCATAACAGCCAGGTGTCTTCTGCCACCGGCCTCTCCCCATTTGAGGTGTGTTTGGGGTATCAGCCCCCATTGTTCCCCGTGGTGGAGGGAGAGGTCGGTGTGCCCTCGGTCCAGGCCCACCTGCGGAAGTGCCGTCGGGTGTGGCGCTCCGCCCGTTCTGCCTTGTTGAAGGCCCGGACGAGAGCGAAGACCCATGCAGACCGCCGGCGATCCCCGGCCCCTGCTTACCAGCCCGGGCAGGAGGTGTGGCTGTCCACGAAGGACATCCCCCTCCAAGTGGACTCCCCCAAGTTGAAGGACCGGTACATTGGACCTTTCAAGATCCTCAAAATCCTCAGTCCTGCCGCAGTGAAGCTCCGACTCCCAGCTTCACTGCGGATCCACCCGGTTTTTCATGTGTCCAGACTCAAGCCTCACCACACCTCACCCCTCTGTGCTCCCGGTCCGGCGCCGCCTCCTGCCCGGATCATTGACGGGGAGCCGGCTTGGACAGTGCGCCGGCTCCTGGACGTCCGTCGAATGGGCCGGGGGTTCCAGTATTTGGTGGACTGGGAAGGGTATGGACCCGAAGAACGCTCCTGGGTGAAGAGGAGCTTCATCCTGGACCCGGCCCTCCTGGCCGATTTCTACCGCAGACACCCGGACAAGCCTGGTCGGGCGCCAGGAGGCGCCCGTTGAGGGGGGGGTCCTGTTGTGTGGGCCGCCAGAAGAGGATGTACTGCTGGCCCACCACCAAAGGGCGCCCTGCCTGAAGTGCGGGCTTCAGGCACGAGAGGGTGCTGCCGCCACGGACACAGCCGGGAGTGACAGCTGTCACTCATTAATTCCTGACAGCTGTCACACATTCTTCATCATCGCACTCCATAAAGACCAGACGTCATCTCCACCTCATCGCCGAGATATCATACTTCATTGGAGGTAATATCCTCAGCCGTTTGTGTCTTTTGCAATATATCTGTATATTGTGAGTGTTTGCAGGAGTACCGGTTCCTTTTTCTGTGGAGGCTGAGTGAGTGCAGGACGGCACTCTTTTCCCCTGAGGAATCACTGCGGTACTCTGCAACATATTGAGTGAGAGGTGGAGGTGGCATTCCCACCGCTGTTGTTACTGGGTGTACACACACCCACACTTGACTGTCTTTGTTCTTCGCCAGCAGTACCAGATCCGACAGTCGGGGACAGTGATCACCTGGGAATTCGGGACTTGGCGGCTCCAGTATTCACCAGGTTCTGTGGGGGCGGAAATCGCGTGGTTCCGGCTCTTCTCAGGACAGACGTCTTCTATCCTCGAGCCTGCCCACACGTCACCTTTGTAATTTGACTGTAATTATATTCTGAGATTGTCAGTATGTTCGTTGAGCACATTTCACAACATTAAATTGTTACCTTTTGGCTCATCTATTGACCGTTCATTTGCGCCCCCTGTTGTGGGTCCGTGTCACTACACTTTCACAACACCTTACTCTGGATGGCATTACCCTGACCTCTAGTAATACTGTGAGAAATCTTGGAGTCATTTTTGATCAGGATATGTCATTCAAAGCGCATATTAAACAAATATGTAGGACTGCTTTTTTGCATTTACGCAATATCTCTAAAATCAGAAAGGTCTTGTCTCGGAGTGATGCTGAAAAACTAATTCATGCATTTATTTCCTCTAGGCTGGACTATTGTAATTCATTATTA